>NC_089811.1:1045612-1115612 GCF_029633855.1 Hoplias malabaricus
ATTTTGAAGCTGTTTTTGGGGTGAAATGCTGAAGTTTGTGCTGAAAAAAAGGAAACAGCTCTAAAAAAGAACCTTTCCCCAGTACTTTTTCTCTCAGAAAGTGCTTCTGTTAATGACTCCTAATGACCACGAGGCTCTTTTCACTCGGCGACTGTGTCCTCCTGCTGTTACTGGAGGGATTCTTACAGGAGAGGGTTCTGGGCTCAGGGGAACGTTCATGTGTTCATTACACAGTGATATCCTTATTGTAAAATAAACTGAGAGAAATGGATTCGTCTGGGGGCAGTACGGAGGCACGTGGACGTGACTGGGGAGAGATACGTGAGCGCTGCTGTTCACAGATGTAGGCATTAGTTTGTTATTAAACATCTGGATTTGGAAGACACTGCCGTTCCATTCAATGTGCAGTGGCTGTAGATGTTGGTGGACGTGGGTTTGCAGTTAACGACGGGGTTAACGACATATTCAGCTGTGTTTTCCTTGCCCCGCGTGGTGTAAAACGGACCGTATCTAACCCCTCTACTTCCCTTCCCTCCCGCAGCACGTGGTGTTTGACGACCTGAACATGACGGACGGCTCTGGGTTCGACATGCCGATGGATGATTACGATGAGCTGTGCGACATCGCCATCAGCCAGAGCTTCCAGCGGATTTTCCTGCCGGTGGTGTACAGCATCATCTTCTTGCTGGGGATCGTGGGAAACGGGCTGGTGGTGTTGGTCATGGGCTTCCAGAGGAGGTCCCGGACCATGACGGACCAGTACCGGCTCCACCTCTCCGTGGCGGACCTGCTGTTCGTGCTGACGCTGCCCTTCTGGGCCGTGGACGCCGCCACCTCCTGGAAGTTCGGGGGGTTTCTGTGCGTGGCGGTGAACATGATCTACACCGTGAACCTGTACAGCAGCGTCCTGATCCTGGCCTTTATCAGTCTGGACCGGTACCTGGCCGTGGTCCGAGCCACCAACAGCACGCAGACCAGGAAGCTCCTGGCCGAGAGGGTGATCTACGTGGGCGTGTGGCTCCCCGCGACCCTGCTGACCGTCCCGGATCTGGTCTTCGCCAAGGTCCAGAGCACGGGGGTGAGGGACATCTGCGAGAGGATCTACCCTCAGGAGAGTAACCTGATCTGGAAGGTGGTTTTCCGCTTCCAGCACATCATAGTAGGCTTCGTCCTGCCCGGGCTGGTGATCCTCATCTGCTACTGCATCATCATCTCCAGGCTCTCCAAAGGCGCCAAAGCCCAGAACCTGAAAAGGAAAGCCCTAAACACCACCATCATCCTCATCCTCTGCTTCTTCGTGTGCTGGCTGCCCTACTGCGCCGGGATCCTGGTGGACGCTCTGGCCATGCTGAACGTCATCCCGCACAGCTGTTACTTGGAGCAGATCCTGGAGAAGTGGGTTTTCGTCACGGAGCCTCTGGCCTACTTCCACTGCTGCCTCAACCCCATCCTCTACGCCTTCCTCGGGGTCAAGTTCAGCAAAACGGCTCGCAGCACCCTGACGGGCAGCACCCGGTCCAGCCAGAAGATCCTCACCAAGAAACGGGGCGTCATCTCCTCCGTCTCCACCGAGTCCGAGTCCTCCAGCGTCCTCTCCAGCTAACGCCCGGTTCTCGGAGGACAGGGACACTTCCTATCACCAAGAACTAAGCTGGACTCTTACGAGGACGTTACTACACTGTAAATATATAGTCTGTGAACACTTTATAAATCTGAGGACTGTTGTTGGCTGTTATTTTTTATTCTTTTCTTTTTGGACATTTTTTTTAAACACAGTGTCTCTGCTGTTTTTTTTTTTTTATCGACAGCTCAGATAAAGCTAAGCCAAAGCTGGACGTGAGCCTCCTCCAGGCTTCAGTATTAATGACTTGTTTTAAATGCTGTGTGAAGAACATCTCAGTGTCTCAGAGACTTGGGATTTCTCCAGACGTTAGCCGTCCGACTGCTGTCTGAATCTGTGCACGAGGCTAATGGCTGTTATTACCTTTGTAAGACAGTATCCTCAGGTTTTTTCAGCCTCTACCTGTTTTTGTTTTTGTTTTCCTGGGATCATAAGCCACAGCAGGAGGCTAGCTAACGTTCTCCAGACTTTAGCTTGAGCATTAGCGTAATAGCTGGCCATCAGGGTTCCTTAGGGTGTAAATTATTTGTACATAGAATAGTGTTTTTTTATAATTCTTTTTTGATTGTTTCCCTGCTCCTTGTTTGTGTGGCACTTAGCTGCTGCTGTTCACCCAGAGGCTTTTATTTATTGAGAGTAAAGAGAAGGAGACGGTAGCTCACACTGAACAGTTCTGTGTTCTTTGGTTTGTTTTGTTTCACTCGTTGAGAATTGCTTTCTTTCTGTCTGCAATAAAAGGCTTGAAAGCCGTTTTTCTCCTAAACTATTTCTGAATTATTGTCATCTTTTAAATCACAAAAGCCCCGGGGGACAGGACCCCGCCCCCGTTCAGCGCTCACACCATGAACCCGTGTCTCCACAGTGGCACGGTGGCAGAAGGAAAAGCATGAAGCCCTAGTTTTAATGTAAATTAATGTCATTATAATGATAATACCACCTTATAATGTTAATAACCGGTGTGTGGACAGTGCGTCTGACACCGGCGCAGCTCTAAATGCTTTAGAGGATCTCTTTAAAACGATTATAACGACATATGAAGGGGTAGAAAGTAGTGCATTAAAATAAAAGATTAAAAAAATGAATTTTTATTAATTATTACTCTGAGAAATAAACAATTTAAAGGAGATGAGATGGAGCCCTCCTGGAGTCGTTCTAAAACTTTCACACCGTGTGAGCCACAGCTGATGAAATGAGGTGCTCTGGACCTGAGGAGCAGCTGCACACGAGCCTAAAGACACCATTGCTCCAAAAAAATAATAGTCAAAAAGGATTTGATATCTCATTAATGTCTCAGCAGTGTCTCCTAGACAACAGTGAGGTCAGGTGGAAAGACAAAGGAGGTTTTATCATAAGTCTCCTGTCGCTCGAATGTGTCTCCTGAGGTAAATCTCCCAGGTGTCTCCTGGAGATCTCAGTGAAGTCACAGGCTGTGCTCAGATTTGTCAAATTAACTCTTTCTCTCGCCATTATGTCTCCTGAGCCTTTAGAGAGCAACCTGTGAGCAATAATGTTTTCCTCGGGGCAATGCTAACTATGAGCTGGAAGAGCATTAATCTTCCCCTCAGCTTTGAGCGGAGGACAGCGGGAAGTCCCCAGAAGATTCAGAAATAATTCTCTCCAATGCTGTTCTTTAAGGCTGGGTGTCATCAAATCCTCACCACAGTTTTCCAATATCTAGTGTAAAGACTTCCCAGAAGAGTAGAGACGGTTACCGCAGGGACACTCCTGATTAACCCCTTCATTTCTACGGAAACGCTGGGTCAGACATTTTATTTACGTTATTTGAAAAAGCCAGGTTGTTTTTACACTGTCTCTGAATCTGAGAGCGAATGGAGCAGTGGGAGACTTGTAAATAAAGTCAGGTTCCATTGCCATCCACTGAAAGTGAGGGCTGTTGTTCTTGTGTAATGTTAATGTCGTAATGCACATGACACTAGAGGAAGAGAAAGCACTCTTATTTTCCTGAAGGATGTCTTTAACCCCCTCACACACACACCCCTTAGCTCCTCCCCCTCTTGGCCCTCCACCTCCCCCCAGTAATCAACTCCAACTGCTGAGGTGGGGGGTGGGGTAAACATTTCCGAAACAAAACGCACAAAAAGCTCCACCTGATCCACAACAGAGGCCTGAGGAGGGTCTGTAATTTAGGAACATCTGTCCACTTTAACATCTTCAGAAGGGCCGCGGATACAGGACACCACACACACACACACACACACACACACACACACACACACACACATGGACAGATAGACTCACACACAAACATACACACAAATGGGGGACAGACACACAAACACACACACACACACACACACAGAAAGACACACACAAGCACACACACACACACACAAGCACACACACACACACCAGCACACACACACACACACACACACAAACACACACACACAAAGGAAGAGAACCAGCCTCCCCTCAGACATCATCATCTGTCCACTTCCATTACACACACACACACATGCGCATGCACATACACACAGGCACACACGTACACACACACACCTACACTCCCTCTCTCTCACACACACACACTCAGATTTCAAAGTACCGAGACTGAGCTCAGATCACAGTGACACTGCGTCTAAACTGAACGTCCGTGTGGAGGAGCGGCTGCTGCAGGTTCCTCCAGAGGGGTTCTGTCCGTCTGTGTTTGTCTGTGTGATTGGAATCAGTGACGTCACCGTGAGAGGCTCTGTACACACACGAGAACTGATATTACCTCATCCTCCATAAAACATGAGCAAAGTGAGAGGACCCCACACAGAGAGCAGCTCACATCATCCTTTAACAGCGCTGATCCGTACGACCCCGCGGCAAAGGGTCGCCGTGAACCAGGAGCCCAGGAGGCCGCGGAGCTCCCGTCACAGCCGCAGGTACAGAGCTCAGTGCTAACCCTGGACCAGCACTGGGCTGTGGAGCAGTGGAACTGTGTTCTCTGGAGTGAACGTCTTCCACGCAGTAACAGAGCTGTGTTTACTGTCAGTCAGTGTGTGTGTGTGTGTGTGTGTGTGGTGTGGTGTTATCCACTCCTCTGTTACACTCACTGTTAAAGCTCTACTCTGTGCTCCACTGATCTCAGCTGGGGTTGTGTCTTCAGCTCCGAGAGATGTGTCAGTGAGTGGAGTTTCCGTCCGGGGGTTTTGAGGAATAAACCACTCACACACACACACACACACACACACACACACACCACAAACACCACACACACCTCCATCAGCACTCAGCCAGAACCCCCAAGAAAAACATCTGCCAAGACGCCGGAGCCACTCGCTGAAGAAGAAACACCACACACAGTAAACAGAGCCTCTCCTCCGTGTGTGTGTTTTGTTTAAATCAACAGATGGTCAGTGACGTGCTCTAAATTACAGCACAATTACACCTCGTTAAACCGGACAATGGCTGCTCTGAAAAAGCCAAAGACCACCCTTCGTTTGTGTTCAATTCCAGTCCAAACAGCCATTAAATATTAAGTGATTGAATTAATCCTCTTCATGAGATGTTTCACTGAGGAACGTCTGACGAAATCCACATGTGAAAACTGTTCATGTTTCAAACTGAGTTTATTAAGTCCACAGCTGTTGGTCTACAGCTGTCAGTGTGTGAGTGACTGGGTGAGTGTGTGAGTGACTGAGGGAGTGTGTAAGTGACTGAGGGAGTGTGTGCGTGACTGAGGGAGTGTGTGAGTGACTGGGTTAGTGAGTGAGTGACTGAGTGAGTGTGTGAGTGACTGGGTGAGTGTGTGAGTGTGTACGTGACTGGGTCAGTGTGTGAGTGACTGAGGGAGTGTGTGAGTGACTGAGTGAGTGTGTGAGTGAGTGTGTGAGTGACTGGGGAGTGTGTGACTGTGTGAGTGTGTGAGTGACTGGGTGAGTGTGTGAGTGACTGGGTGAGTGTGTGAGTGACTGAAGGGAGTGTGTGAGTGACTGAGTGAGTGTGTGAGTGACTGGGTGAGTGTGTGAGTGACTGGGTGAGTGTGGGAGTGACTGAAGGGAGTGTGTGAGTGACTGAAGGGAGTGTGTGAGTGACTGAGGGAGTGTGTGAGTGACTGGGTGAGTGTGGGAGTGACTGAAGGGAGTGTGTGAGTGACTGAGGGAGTGTGTGAGTGACTGGGTGAGGGTGTGAGTGACTGGGTGAATGTGTGAATGTGTGGGTGAGTGTGTGAATCGGTCCACAGCTCTGAGTATGTGGGTGACTGGGTGAGTGTGTATAACTGTCTGCAGGTGTGAGTGTATGAGTGAATGTGTGAGTGACAGGGTGAGTCTGTGTTGCTCTGTTCCGGGTGTGTTCCTGTCCTGGGGTCAATGGTTCCGAGAGGCTGTGGACACACTGTGGTCAGGATGAAGGAATTAAAGTAGATGGATGAGTGAGTGAGGGAGTGAGTGAGTGAGTGAGTGAGTGAGGGAGTGAGTGAGGGAGTGAATAGTGTTTTTCAGAATGTCCTGTGCTGTGTTTACACTATGAACTGTGACTGCTGCCTGTGTTGAAGTGCTGTGAGAGAATGGAGTCTATGGCCCGTTAACAGGAGGAAACGGCCGCTCTCTGGGCTCCATTCCCCTCCTGCGTCTGCTATTGTCTTTATTCACCTCCCCTTCTAACCCTTTAACCCTTTACTCCCCGGCTCAGGGGTGTGAAGCACACAGGGGTGGATTAAGGTGAAGCTCATTAAGGAACCTCCAGCCACTCTCTCTCTATTATGCACTGTGTTATTGTTTTGGCTGGAAATTAGTGTCAGGAAGGAAACTGGCAGAAATCAGCGAGTTCTAATGGAGCAGTAAAGTCTCCTAATGCTGGTGGGTCGTAAACTACGAGCAGCTCGCTCTGAACTACTGCAGAGTGCAGATTACTGACGTTACTGCGTTATTAATGAGCTCATTAGGCCAGTTAATGTTTTACTGCGCATCCTTCATAGCTGGGGTCTGATGTGTTATACACTGAGGTCATATACGGAGTTCCAGGTCTTTTCACTGCTCTGAGGTCATTAAGGGGTTAAATATGAATAATGCAGCAGCCATGCTTCAGCTAATGCTAACAGAGGAAGACTACTGTTAAACATTAACACTTTTTAAACCATCAGCAGGTCAAAGGGTCACAGAACCCTGTTTGTGGTTCTAGATAGAAGCTGTAGTCCATCTGTTGCTCTGCATACTTTGTTACCCCTCTGTCCCCCTGTCCCTCAGCGCTCAGGACCCCCACAGAGCAGGTGTGATGTGGTGGTGGATCATTCTCAGCGCTGCAGTGACACTGACGTGGTGGTAGTGTGTTAGTGTGTGTTGTGCTGGTGTAGAGTGGATCAGACACAGCAGCGCTGCATGAACATATTGTTGCTGTAGTGTGTATATGGTACGTATTATATACAGTGTATAGTGTATAAATGCATTGTACTCTACTCATAATGAATATTTATACTGAGTGTATGATTTAGTAACTCCACTGAGGCACGGCCCTGTTTCTAAAATCTCCGCCCGAAACAAAAGGGACCTCATGGGAATGACACTACACTTAATTTCTGAAGAAAACCCATGATTTAAACCCAATTCCAGAAACATTCAGACGTCCCCAGTGTCGAAGGAAGAATGGCCCTGAGGTCAGAGCTATTACAACTGAGTGGACACTTTCTCAGGGGAGATGTTTTCAGCCCATTAATGCCCTCCATACAACAATTACACAGGCATTTTCCATAGATTTCAGATAAAGAGGCCATTAGAGGAAAACAAAACGCTTTCCTCTGGACGCCGAGGATGACTTCACACACTCAGCTCTGGGGTTTGTGACGAATTACAGCAGCAGCACACAGTGAATTAAGAGGAAGAAAAAATATAATGAAAATCTGAGGCGAGGAAAGTGTAACATAATCCCACTCTTTGAAATTGAATTAGATTTTTATTAAAAATAATATTTTTATCGTGAGGCAGTTATTTCTTTACATTTCTTACATATTTTATTTATTTATTTATTTATTTTTATAGTTTACTGATCAGTCTCTTGTTTCTATTCAATGAATTTTAACAATTTCATAATCTGTAAATGAGCTGTGTTCTGATTGGCTGTTCACGTTCGAAAAGCAATCCAGGCTTAAACACTCCTTTAAATTCATAATGTTGGGAGTGGGTCTGTGCTTTAAAAAATATGTTATTCATTTATTCATTCATCCATCCATTCATTCATTCATACATCAAGTAATTAATTAATTAATTCTTAATAAATTAAGAAAATCTGCAAAAAAATAAAAAAAATAAAAATTAATAATAAAATAAAATAAATAAATAAAGTCTAAGAAGCTGAAGGAAATAGTGCAATTGCGAAATACAAAAAAAAAAAAAAAAATTAAATATATATTTTAAAATATAATTGACTGTTTATTACTCATTATTACTGCAGTTTATAATATTTGCAATTTTTATAATTATTTTAAATTGAATTCTGCCTGACTTTTGCATTCTTTTTATTTATTTATTTATTTATTTATTTATTTGATAAAGTCTCTTGCTTCTGGAATCTCTCATTTTTTCCACTTCCTCTTCTTTTTCCCTACACCCCTCCCGCCATTTTCCACAGATAGGAGAGTGTAGACCTGGAATATTCATTGGTGTACTGTGTTTAGACTGACAGGAGGAGCACCTGGAGGAAACCCACACAGACACTGGGAGAACACACCACACTCCTCACAGAGGAGAGGATCCCACCTAAGACCAGGCAGCTCTGTGACAGAGAACTCTGGGAAGCTAAATGAAATAAAATTAAAACAAACAAACAGAAATTAATAAAATACGCTTTGATTTATTTTATAAACTGTAAATCAATCAGTTCATTCGAATGAAATAAATAAATATAACTCTATTCTGATGTCTGATGAAGTAGCGGAACCCTTTGTTAGAGGAGTGTTTCCCACCGGTCCGTCCTTTTCCGCGTGCTCCCTTAGCGATTAGCCTTTAGCTGCAGAGCTTTTGAGAGGAAATTAATATAAAATACGGAACAAACCCAGAACAGAACTGGATCAGAACCGCGTAGAGATGACTAAAGAAGAGGTCTCGGGGTGAGTGGCACGTCTCACGTGTTTATACTTGTATTATCGGAGGTGTTTAATGTAGTTAATCCCGCCTGGACTTGGCTTTTGATTCTAATTCTCCATTCCACCTTAAATAGACCGGTTTGACGTTCTGTAGCGCCGGAGTGCCGCAATAAAAAACGAACAATTTAAGGTGGAATTGAGAATTCCAAGAAGAATCCTAACTCAAGCCACGTTTGCAGCTGAATTGCGTCAGATTCACACCCATAAACTTTTACACACCCTCTCTCTCTGTCACACACACACTGTCACACACACTGGTGTTTGTGATCCACGATGGGTTTAAAGTCGAGTTAATGGTGTTTAGAACAGATTTTCTGGACATTATCCAGAAGATGCCTCTGAAACTTTAATAACATTTATTAATGACTTCTGCCCAAGTTAATAATAAAAAGGGTTTCGTAATTATTATAGTGTAACCCTGCTATAACTACATGCCAGAGAAAGTGAGACAGATAGACAGCTAGTTAGATACATGTACAGGACACAGTGAAATTACAGCAGCTATTTGTATGTGTGTCAGTCTATCTATAGGCCTGTCTATCCTGTATCTCTCTCTCTCTCTCTCTCTCTCTCTCTCTCTCTCTCTCTGCCATAATATCGTTTGTATATTCTGCTTGTTCGTGTTTTAGTTTGTCTGTTTACTCGTGTAGAAAGAAGCAGAGTTCTAGCGCTCGGAAGTGCAGCGTTTTGTCCCTCAGTCTCTTCCATATATTTGCAATTAAATGTATTTCTCCGAGAGCTCTGTAGCAGATCCACAGTGAGTCTGAGGAGATGGTGTCTGGAGGTTAATGGAGATCCCAGGGTTTGGGTCGGGTTTCAGACAGCTGCTCCCCTGAAGAGAAAGGGACTGTCTGTGAAAGCTTTATTTATTTATTTAGTTATTTTCTTTTTAAAGAGAGATCCACACATTTGTTAATAACACTACACATGGTTCAGTGGCTGAGATGTAAACAAAACCGACAGCGGGTGGCTGATGGGATTCTTTCCAGTCGTCTCCATGTCCATGACACAAACCCAGCGTTTAATTTCCTCTCCACCAGCAGCAGTGAGCTCCACCGATAAATAACCCTGAAAGTCCAGTATAAATGGTTTTATTATTCAACACACTATGCACTTTTTGAATGCGGAAACATTATTTTATGACCTGCCTTGTGCACTACATAGTGGTGAAGAAGACATTTGAGATTCAGCCCTAGTGCTGTGGCGGTGTAACTGCAGAACGGTGCAGACGCACCAACTCTAAAGTGTTAACACTCACAGCAGCGTAGCAGCGATTGATTCAAAACAGAAATATGAATCGACCTTTAGATGAACCCACTGTTGGCATGGTGTGTATAATCTTTAGTGAAATAAACCGGAACGCTCTGAAACAGCTGCACCTCAGCCTGATGGCACCATGCCCAATGCCAAATGTGGTCTAAAGGGGTTAAAAGCCCACAGCTTTGTGTTGTGGATCTGTGTCTTCACTCAGTATATCGACATGCTCTGGGACCTGGACGTAATCATCCAACATCAGGATTCAACCTCACTAGTTTTTATGTGACTGCCATCAGATCCTCACACCAATCTTGGTTGTAACACCTAGCGGCAGACAGTAACAGCCTCCCTTCGTTTCAGAATGTCATCGTGTTCATCGTTTATTTACTGGTCCTCACGTTCTTTGAGGAGGTTTTATGGGTGGACGTCTGCTTCCGTTCACCTTCGCTGTCAACAGAGAAACAAACCAAATGCCACTCTCACTGTTAACCGTTTACTGAAGCAGATTTAGATTCCCCTTTAAACTCAACCCTTGCTTTAAGTCAGGGAATTGAACCTGTTTTTCCAGACCACTGGGTTCATGGGCTGCGGATGATTGACATGCTAGTCAGGCCCTGCCTTTGCTGGGATTCCATTTGTTCTGACTTCCTGAGGCAAGAAATTGTGATTGGGCTGAAAGGGGACGCTCCTCTGTGAATTCAGACGAGTGCTCCTCTGGCTGCGGTTCTGCCGGATCTCCTCGTTCTCTCCAGCCTCTGTGTGCTCATAAATAACGGGGATCTCTGGGCGTTAATGTGGCACACCCTGCCTCATTTGGAGAGTTTTAAATTGGTGAAGATGTCAAGCCACGGAGCTTTTCACTGCTGTGGTAATGGTGCTGAGAGCTGGGGATGATTTTAATGGTGGGAGGAGGTAGGTCAGAACAGTTTATATTTACTCAGGTACACTGAGTTTCTGCGAATAAAGGAGTCAGGCATTTATCCTCCATTTTACCAGTTCATATATTCAGTTTGTTATTGAGTGTGTCACAGTCTGTGAAGCTAAAGCTTATTTTTCACTAGAATGATCCAGAGAGGGAAAAACAGGGGGTTTACATCTCAGCTTCTGTTCTGAGAGAAACTGGACTTTCACAGTTCGACTGTCCACAGCTCACTGACTCAGAACAGGAGGAGTGTAAGGAGTGGAGAGAGCCACAAAAGGAACCAATAAATCACAACAGAACCACGAGATAAATCAATAAATCACAACAGAACCACGAGATAAACCAATAAATCACAACAGAACCACGAGATAAACCAATAAATCACAACAGAACCACGAGATAAACCAATAAATCACAACAGAACCACGAGATAAACCAATAAATCACAACAGAACCACGAGATAAACCAATAAATCCCAACAGAACCACGAGATAAACCAATAAATCTCAACAGAACCACGAGATAAATCAATAAATCACAACAGAACCACGAGATAAATCAATAAATCACAACAGAACCACGAGATAAACCAATAAATCACAACAGAACCACGAGATAAACCAATAAATCACAACAGAACCACGAGATAAACCAATAAATCACAACAGAACCACGAGATAAACCACTAACTGGTTGGTTCTGTGTGGGCTGTGTGTCCTGCTCACTGCAGTGATGTTAAACCTCTCTGTGTTTGTTTTGTGCTGATGTTTTACTCAGCGACACAGTGCTAAGGATGGGGACATCACACAGGCTTCATTTTCTGCACACGAACGCCACCTGTTCCACTGGGTTTAAATTAAACAGCAGCTCTCCGTCTCTGTCCTCTCCCTGTAGTTTAAACTCCTGTAGTTTAAACTCCTGTAATGATGGGATATGAACAGCTGGGACACAGTGGAGAGGGTTACTCCACATCGCTGGGTCTTACTTCACCTTTGACCTGTTGTCTCCGTCCTCAGCGCCGCCCTCAGGACTTTCTGACGAGACGAATATAAAAGACTTTGATCTGGAGCGGAGTTCCTCATCGCTCTGGATTAGGGTTTTATCACAGATGGGATCAGAGCTCATTGCTCTGGTTAATGGAAAACCTCCAGACTGCTCTGAGTGGCACATTCCTCTCAGGGGGGACGCCAGCTCCAGTCTGGGGCTTTCACAGTGGCCACAACACGGTGTCACTGCACTATAGACCGTCCAAACGCAGGCAATCGCAAACAACGCTCACTACTGCGATGTAAACATGGTTCTCCTTTTGTTAGTGCATGTTAGAGCTGGGCGATATGAGCGCAAATTAATATCACGATTAGTGGTACTTTTTACCACGAGTACGATTAATGGGCGATTATTTTGTTGTGTTTTTGACTCAAAGTGCAGTGACGAGGCTTGTGCCGTGAATACGCTCCAGTTTTAATGCTGGGATAGGTTTTCCTTTGGTACGAGCTGCTCCGGTCCCTTGGTCGGCCTCTGTGTTTAATTTGCTTCCGTGTGGCAGATAGGGGGCAGCATCACATGACCACAGCTTGGTGGTGTGGTCTTAAAGGGACAGTACATGAACTCACAGTGGGGACATAACAGAATAAAAATAATCGCTATAGACAAGGTTATGTCGATTAGACGTTCTGAATGTTGGGTTTTCCATTAATTGCCCAGCTCTAATGTACGTGAAATAAATGTTAATCGGCTGGGAGTCTGTCTTCTTTAATAAATTAAAAACAATGGCAGAAAACCTACTCAGAAAAAACCAATGCCTACGGCACCAGTTTGGGAGCATTTCAGCTTTCAACCAAATGAAAAGAAAGGGGCGGCCAATTAAAATGAAGCATTGTGGGAAATCTGTGCCAGAAAAGTCGCTGTGGAACAGGGAAATGCATTGAATTTGAAATCCCATGTAACTTCCTGTGGTCCTGGTCTCTCCAGCAGCGCAGAGTCACGGAGCAGCCTCAGAAGGAACAGTTCAGGCGATGTTGCAGGTGATGGTTAGGAGTGTAGCACCAGAATCAGGATGAAATGAGTAATTTGGGGCGGTAATGTCACATACTGCAGAAGTCCCTTCATTAAATAGTACATTTCTGAACGTCATGTGGCGTAGCACCTCTTGCTGCTTCAGGTACCACCCGTGGTTAGTGTACCACGGATTGAGAACCACGGTTTGAGAACCACAGATTGAGAACCAGGGTTTGAGAACCACGGATTGAGAACCAGGGTTTGAGAACCAGGGTTTGAGAACCACGGTTTGAGAACCACGGTTTGAGGACCACGGATTGAGAACCACGGATTGAGAACCACGGTTTGAGAACCACGGTTTGAGAACCACAGATTGAGAACCAGAGTTTGAGAACCAGGGTTTGAGAACCACGGATTGAGAACCAGAGTTTGAGAACCAGAGTTTGAGAACCAGAGTTTGAGAACCAGGGTTTGAGAACCATGGTTTGAGAACCATGGTTTGAGAACCAGAGTTTGAGAACCAGAGTTTGAGAACCACTGTTTGAGAACCAGGGTTTGAGAACCACGGTTTGAGAACCACGGATTGAGAACCAGAGTTTGAGAACCACGGTTTGAGAACCAGAGTTTGAGAACCAGAGTTTGAGAACCAGAGTTTGAGAACCACTGTTTGAGAACCAGGGTTTGAGAACCAGGGTTTGAGAACCACAGTTTGAGAACCACGGATTGAGAAGATCTGTGACCTGTAGAGTCTCCCCCAACAAACTAACGCACTGTAGATTTGCAGTGTGTGTGTGTGTGTGTGTGTGTGTGTGTGTGTGTGTGTGTACATCACTGCTGCTGTTGCCACGTTGTTGTAGTCCTCCTCAGCACTGCCCTTTTCCTCCACTCTTTCGTTAACAATGTTAACACTTTAGACCATTTAGCAACATCTCGTACTTATCTCCGCTTCCCCAGGTCCTCCAGCCCTTTCTGAGTTTCCTCCGCAGCGTTCCCAGGCCGCGCCGTGTTTATCGCGCTCTGGAAACAATCGCTTTAGGAGCGGAGTTGTTGAGTTAAAAACCGAGGCCGTGATGGAGCGATGGCGCGAGGGTGGAGCGGAGGAGGCCTTTCCTGGAGGAAACAGGCAGAAAAAAAAGGGAGATGGAGCTTTGTTTAAGGTTTTTTTTTCCTGTTGCAGAGCGGCTGAGGAGGAGCAGCAGGCCCAGTCCAAGAAAGCCCTGAAGAAACAGCAGAAGGAAGCGGAGAAAGCGGCAAAAAAGGCTGAAAAGCAGGCCAAACTGGTGAGTGGACTCCCGCTGTGTGTGTGTGTGTGTGTGTGTGTGTGTGTGTGTGTGTGTGTGAGAGAGAGACACACAAACACACACACACTGGCAAATCCAGAGAGAAAACCATTGTCTCCAAATTCCTGCACAATCTGTTTACATTAGCTTCAACACAACAGCGTCTAAAAATGGCCCCGTGGCATGTTACAAACAAACACACCCCTAACTCACATCTGTAGAGACGCCCTGCAGGAAACGCCCTGAAAACACCTGCTTAGTCACAGCTGGACTAAATCTGCACAGCTGTGAATAGACACAGGTCCTGGCACGCGTCTGCCGTATATACGCTTCATTACGTAAACAGTGAGGGCACCTTAAATGACTTATATTAAAATTATTCAAACAACTAATGATAAAAACAATACATTACAATGAAAAATATAGGAGCTGTAAGATCTGTGGCACGTCTGTGTGTGTTAGGAGCCACCCCCGCAGAATCAGGACCGCTTTAGAATGGCCCCGCCCCCTCGTCTGAGTCTGTCCAATCACAGCGCTGGACCCGTGTTTATGTGAGAGCGCAAAGACGAGGTTAAACTCAACAAAACAGACACAACGAGCGCGGAGAAATAAGAGCACTGAGTAAAAACGGAGAAGAAAGAGAACAGAGTGAAAACGGCTAAAAACCAGAGCTTCTGCTCCTCGCTCCTCACTGCTGTGCGCTCGGGGTCGGGGTGAACAGCGAGCGGCTCGTTATCATTTAAAGGAACAGTTGTCTGAGTGTATGAGAATCATCTGACAGGACCTCATCTCCTGGTGTTTACTGAGACCGGACTGTGTGTGTTTCTCTGTTGTTTGCAGACGGCTGAGCAGCAGACTGCTGAGGACGATGTGAGTATTCTCTATAGAACCACAGCAGTGGAAGATAAAACCAGGACATGGATGGATATAAAGCAGTGTCCACTGATACTGACCCCTTCAGCCCACGCATTTGATCTGTCATCATTTGTGGCGTGTAGTAGAATTATTTATAGTAATAATAATAAAATGAATGAACGACAGCAGGGTAAAACACTGATACTGTATAATGAACTGAGGGGTGTGGGGATATGATGCTGTAGAATATATAATAAGTAGCCTGACTCTCTCTCTCTTTGTCTCTCTCACTCACTCTCTCTCTCTCTCTCATTCTCTCTCTCACTCTCTCTCATTCTCTCTCACTCTCTCTCACTGTCTCTCATTCTCTCACTCACTCTCTCTCTCACTCTCTCTCTCATTCTCTCTCTCACTCTCTCTCTCACTCACTCACTCTCTCTCTCTCTCATTCTCTCTCACTCTCTCTCACTCTCTCTCACTCTGTCTCTCACTCTGTCTCTCACTCTCATTCTCTCTCTCACTCACTTTCTCTCTCACTCTCTCTCTCTCATTCTCTCTCTCACTCTCTCTCTCACTCACTCACTCTCTCTCTCTCTCACTCTCTCTCTCTCTCTCATTCTCTCTCACTCTCTCTCACTCTGTCTCTCACTCTGTCTCTCACTCTCATTCTCTCTCTCACTCACTTTCTCTCTCACTCTCTCTCTCTCATTCTCTCTCTCACTTTCTCTCTCACTCTCTCTCTCATTCTCTCTCTCACTCTCTCTCTCACTCACTCACTCTCTCTCTCTCTCACTCTCTCTCTCTCTCTCATTCTCTCTCACTCTCTCTCACTCTGTCTCTCACTCTGTCTCTCACTCTCATTCTCTCTGTCTCTCTCTCATTCTCTCTCTCTGTCTCTCTCTCATTCTCTCTCTCTTTCTCTCTCTCACTCTGTCTCTCACTCTGTCTCTCACTCTCATTCTCTCTCTCACTCACTTTCTCTCTCTCTGTCTCTCTCTCATTCTCTCTCTCTTTCTCTCTCTCACTCTGTCTCTCACTCTGTCTCTCACTCTCATTCTCTCTCTCACTCACTTTCTCTCTCATTCTCTCTCTCACTCTCTCTCTCTTTCTCTCTCTCACTCTCTCTCACTCTGTCTCTCACTCTCATTCTCTCTCTCACTCTCTCTCTCTCATTCTCTCTCTCACTCTGTCTCTCACTCTCATTCTCTCTCACTCTCTGTCTCTCTCTCTGTCTCTCTCTCATTCTCTCTCTCTTTCTCTCTCTCACTCTGTCTCTCACTCTGTCTCTCACTCTCATTCTCTCTCTCACTCACTTTCTCTCTCATTCTCTCTCTCTCTCTCTCTCTTTCTCTCTCTCACTCTGTCTCTCACTCTCATTCTCTCTCTCACTCACTTTTTCTCTCACTCTCTCTCTCTCATTCTCTCTCTCACTCTCTCTCTCTCTCTCACTCTGTCTCTCACTCTCATTCTCTCTCACTAACTTTCTCTCTCTCTGTCTCTCTCTCATTCTCTCTCTCTCTCACTCTCTCATTCTCTCTCTCTCTCTCTCTCTCTCTCTCTCTCTCTCTCTCTCTCTCTTTGTCTCTCTCTCTCTCTCTCTCTCTCTCTCTCTCTCTCTCTCTCAGGACTTTGCTAAAGATCGTTACGGAGTGTCTGCGATGGTCCAGTCTCAGGAGAAAGTGGGTGAGTGTCTTCTCTTGTGTTTGTGTGCCACACACTCCATTAACCCCTTCAGTGGCCGAGTGTGTGGAGAGGGACACTTCAGGGTGTAAATCACACACACACATGGGGATAATAAGAGAGTTAGCCCACCCCTGTGACACACACTCTATAAGAAGTGTCCAGCCCTCCTCCTGAAAGTCTCCCTCACTGCGGAGTTAAATTACAACCCCAGATACAACACACACTCTTTGATCTGAAAAGAAATACAACAACAAAGTAAAGAATACAACTAAAAATGAAGTATTACAGCACTACATTCACAAACTCTAACATCTGCGTCCCGTATTTAAAGCACATTTAAGGGTCATATAAACAGTGCACTCGTTTCTGTGATCACTCTAAGGTCTAGAATCAGATTCAGACATCAGTTTGAGAGCTGGCTTTGAGCTCCGTGATTTCTCTCGTGTTTCTCAGCCTACGCATGCTCACTGACGTAAACCGGACGGAACCGGACAGAGTGTGGAGCGCCTCAGACTCTTTCTGCAGTCCTCTCATTGTGTTCTGTCTGAAGGTTTAGTAAGAAGCCTCTTTCACACATTAACTCCGGAGAACGTTGTAGAGAAACTCCGGCGTATTGGGTCTGGAAATGTTCCGGTGCAGTCGTTCACACTCGCAGTGTACAGTGGGAGATTTTCGGCGCCAGTCGCGCTCTCACAGCAGGAAATTAATCTCGTGCTTTGGGCGCGGGGGCGGAGCCTGTGCAGTCTGGAACATTTCCCCCTCTGTGCCGGCATGCACCGGCGAGTCTTTACCACGGTGCGAGGAGGATAAAGTCCGGGTCACGTCTGGGTCACGTGTGAGAGGACTCTTTCTACGATGGCGATCAAACTCGTGTCACCTGATTCCCAAAGTGCATGGAAATGCTTTGATTGGACACTTACTACCTCAGATTATTTGATTACTGACTGCATGTAAACGCACTCGTGGTTAGAGCAGGCGGCTCCTCGCCGAGCTGCGGCAGTAGAGACGGACTCCTGCGGCCCGCGGTGACGGCAGATAGCAGGCAGCTCACAGTGAAACACCTCTGCGGCCAAACAGAGGGACTCCAGCCTGCTCTTGCCCAGAACTGACGTCAGACAGACAGACGGAGACAGATATCTATTTTGCAACTGTGTGTGACTGTAGCTGGAGTCTGTCTGTCTGCCTCACTGTCTGTTTATCTGTCTGTGTGGTGTTCAGCTCTAACGCTGTAGAACAAAGCCCCGTCTCACCTGAGAGAGAGAGAGAGAGAGAGAGAGAGAGAGAGAGAGGGGTGTACATGTGGGTGGAGCCAAACAGACACCCTCACCTGTCTTACTGCTGATACACACAGACAGACAGGTGGTTCTCAGGGCTCAATTTCGTATTTATGAACCTGAGTCTGTGTAATCTGAGTCTGCTCCTGCGGTCGGGAGCTTTGAAGTGAGAGATGACTCTGCTTCATTTTTTATTTCTTTTATCCACCCTTTCTCTCTCTCTCTCTCTCTCTCTCTCTGTGTTTCTGCCAGCCTCCCCTTTCTTTGTCTCTCTACCCCCCTCTCAATAATATATATATATATGTGTGTGTGTGTGTAAGGAAGTGTGTGTTTGTAGATGGTTTCTTTGTTGTAACACTGCTTCTTGGTAATAAACCTCACACAGTCAGGCCCTGTTCGTTTCCCTTTTAAACGGTGCCACATTTGTAAGGAACGTGTGTTTGTGGGAGGAGCAGTGGAGCTGAGAGTGTGGGTTGCGCCCGTGAATAATTAACTAAATCCTCTCTGTCAAAGACAAACAGCTTCTTCTGCCATTGACTCGTTTGGCGTGAGGTGAACTGGATGATAACAGTGTATTCGTTTAAGAAACAGGAGCCTCAGCAGCGTGTGGACGAACCACAGACTCCACCTCCTCCTCACGCTGCTCACCAGCCTGGTCTCACACTGCGGTGGGGATAGAGTTCGCTCCCAGACTGTGGAGATAAGGGACTGACGCTGGTGACAGTGGCACTGAGAAGCCTCCAGTGATGACGAGCCTCGGTGTTCCAGTGAGGGAGGTGCTGCCCCACACCATCACACACAAGGAGCTGTTGGGCTTTGGCAGAGAGGATTTGGCAGATGTTTCATGGACGCACCCCACACTCAGCTCCACTGCTCCTCCCACAAACACACGTTCCGTACAAAAGTGGCACCGTTTAAAAGGGAAACGAACAGGGCCCGACTGTGTGAGGTTTACTGCCAAGAAGCAGTGTTACAACAAAGAAATCACCTACAAACACACTTCATTACTTTCTGTGCAATGTTTATATCTTAACCTCTGTTTTCAGCCTCTCTCTCTCTCTCTCTCTCTCATTTGCTCTGTAACTATTTCTCACTTGGCTTTCCCCTTTCTTCTTTTCTGTCCTCTTCATCTGCATTTTGGTTTCGTTCCTCTCTCTCTCTCTCACACACACACACACACACACACACACACCGTAACCTTCTTTCATGTTCTTTGCATTTTTCTCTTTATTCTCTCTTTATATTCTCGCTCTTTCGCTCTCTCTCTCTCTTTCATGTTCTTTGCATCTTTCTCATGCTTCCTTTCTCTCACACTCTCTCTCTCAGTTTGAGATTCTCCATCTCTCTATTGAGATTTCTCATACCTTTATCCTTCTTTATACCCCCCCTCTGATCCGTGGTGTTGTGACCGATGTTCAGTGTGTTCTGCCTAAGGCTTAGAGAATCAGAGTCATAAAATACATTGTAGAGACTGTGAAAGTAATCTCTCTCTCCCTCTCTTTCTACTCTCTCTCTCCTCTCTTTCCTCTCTCTCTACCCTCTCTCTTTCTCTCTCTCTCTCTCTCCTCTCTTTCTACCCTCTCTCTTTCTCTCTCTCTCCTCTCTTTCTACCCTCTCTCTTTCTCTCTCTCTCTCTCCTCTCTTTCTACTCTCTCTCTCCTCTCTCTCTACCCTCTCTCTTTCTCTCTCTCTCTCTCTCTCTCTCCTCTCTTTCTACCCTCTCTCTTTCTCTCTCTCTCTCCTCTCTTTCTACTCTCTCTCTCCTCTCTTTCCTCTCTCTCTACCCTCTCTCTTTCTCTCTCTCTCTCTCTCTCTCTCCTCTCTTTCTACCCTCTCTCTTTCTCTCTCTCTCTCTCTCTCTCTCTCCTCTTTCTACCCTCTCTCTTTCTCTCTCTGTCTCTCTCTCTCTCTCTCTCTCTCCTCTCTCTCTACCCTCTTTCTTCTCTCTCCCTCTCTCTACCCTCTCTCACCTCTTTCCTCTCTCTCTCTTCCCCTCTCTCTCTTCTCTTTCTTATTTCTCTCTACCTCTCTCTTCTCTCTCTCTTACCCCCTCTCTTCTCTTTCTTATTTCTCTCTCTCTCTCTCTCTCTCTCTCTGCCCTCTCTCTCTCTCTCTGCCCTCTCTCTCTCTCTCTCTCTCTCTCTCTCTCTGCCCTCTCTCTCTCTCTCTCTCTCTCTCTCTCTCTCTACTCTCTCTCTCTGCCCTCTCCCCCCCTCCCCTCTCTCTCTGTTGTAGACAGGACGTTGGTGCGGGTCCAGGACCTCGTTCCTCTGAGAGCTGGTCAGCTGGTGTGGGTCCGTGCCAGGATTCACACGAGTCGAGCCAAAGGTAAAACACACTCTGTAATTCTGCTCTCTCTGAACTCGGCTCTTACTCACGGCTCTCGGTCCCTCAGTGTGTCCTCACACCAGCAGAACTGTCTCCGGGGGCATTAGAGGGTAATTACAGAGCTTTGTTCGGAATAAAATCAAAGCCTGTTTCAGCGCTCCACCTTTTCCAGGTGTTTCCACACGTTTTAAAGAGTTTAATGTGTGTTTTATTATTGGTTTGAAAAAGAAACTCTCCAGCCCTTTTTTAAAGCACGGGAAACCTCTCCACACCAGTGTAAAGGTGCTCTTATTGTCACTGCACGGTCTACAATGCCTCCGTGTTTAACCCCAGCTTCACAGGGAACAAACACACACCAACACACACGTGGCCAGCTCACGTACAAACAAAGCACTTTTGTCAGTCGCTCTGGACACGAGCGTCCGCTGGATCCTGTGAATGGTGTTTCTATGAGAGTCGGCACAGTGCGGTGTCTGTTACACGTTCATACACAAACAACATTTACATCCACACTCATCCCATCACAGTCCACGAAGCAGGATTATTGAGTTAGCCGGATAAGTTAAGCCCAGAGTTGAGGACTGTCCAATACGAAAGTCCCTCTCCCTCTTTTCCTTTTGAAAATCCTTCACTTTGGGCTTCAGTTGTCGAGCGAATTGAGAAATCCTGCTTTGTGAGATCTCCTCAGGGCTCTTTATGAACATGAACACACGTCAGAGCCGTGAATCCTACAGCGTTTATTTCTCCCTGCTCGTTTATTCCAGTCAGATCTTCATGTAAAGGTGTGGCTGTGTTCGTGGTTTACACTGCGCTTCTATGAAAGTCGTTGTTTCTTAATTGAACGAAGCAAACCTGTGAATCTGATCAGCACATAATTATTTAAACCACTGGTTCGGTCCATGCTCACGTTAAGGTGGGGATCTGGAGTCCACCAACCCACACACTGTGAAACAAGACCCCAGTCAGTGTCCTGTGCGCTGCCTGAGTCAGAAACACAGGATAAAACGAGTCGCTCTGATTCTGCTCCGCTTCTGACGTCAAGTGCAGAGACTTTAGGATGGCCCCGCCCCCTCGTCTGAGTCTGTCCAATCACAGCGCTGGACCCGTGTTTATGTGAGAGCGCAAAGACGAGGTTAAACTCAGCACTGAGTAAAAACAGAGAAGGTGAACTGTGTTCCTCTGTGGAGGAGGAGGAGGAGGAGGATACGTCTGATTTCATTCTTGGTCAATAACAGTGGTATAGAAGGTCAGCTGGGTTCTTTTTCATACCTGTGTGTGTGTGTGTGTGTGTGTGTGTGTGTGTGTGTGTCAGAGCGAGGAGGAGTAATGAGGTACATGGGGGATATGGGCACCCTGCTCTGTTGGGAATAGCGGCACTAGAAAGATGTTTATCATTGGTTTTGATCGACTGCTGGACGTTGATGTATTTTTAAAACCATCGTATGGGGAAATGAAATGTTTTTAACCCACACACACCCACAAACTCACACAGACACACACACACACACCCATTCAAACACACACACACACACACACACACACACTAGCGTTAGCGCCCATGGAGCAGTGCAGAGCTGCCTCACCAACAGAACAGTGCCTACACCTTTGTTCCTGTGAAATGCGTCTGAGGAGCGAGAGGTTTCTGGTGTTTAAGCCAATCACATCACAGCATATGTTCCAGCCCCAACCGCCACCACGACCAATCAAATCAAATCAAATCAAATTTATTTGTATAGCGCTTTTTACAACTGAGGTTGTCACAAAGCAGCTTCACAGTTTCAAAACAGAACATTTAAATAAAAGCCCAATGCAAGCAAGCCTAAGGCGACAGTGGCAAGGAAAAACTCCCTCGAGGCTGGAGGAAGAAACCTTGGGAGGAACCAAGACTCACAAAGGGGACCCATCCTCCTCTGATCAAACTATAGATTGAATTTTAAATGATCACCAATGAAGTGTCATTATGCTACATAATAATAATAATAATAATAATAATAATAATAATAAGGTGAGCAGCTGGTCTGGTCTGCAGGAGAATCCAGCAAACAGTCTTCCATCAGTGGGCCACCATTCTCTCAGAAAAAAACAGTAAAACAGTAAAAGGGAAGCAGTTAGTTTAGTTGAGTGCAGCAGAGAATAAGAGCATGTGAATATTTTAGTGTAGTGACGGATCTGACTGTAACAGACTGGGAGTAGGGAAACCAGAAGGAGCTCAGGCAAAGACATCCTTTCGTTCCAAGCAAGAGAAATTGTGAGCACATCATCCAGGTTTACCCTGATTCTCCATGTCCATGAGTTCCTGAAACGACAACCTTAAACTAGACAGAGGTTAGTTGCCAAAGGCTAAACTGAACAAGTGTGTTTTGAGCCTAGACTTAAACATAGATCAGATCACTGAACCGGCTCACTGTCCGTAGAGTGAAGAAATGACTCCAGGTTCGGCTCAGAAACATGGGCAGGGGGTGTTTGATTAATTAGTAATAATTAATGATGGCCCCTTCCTCTGAAACCGCTCCGCCGTGAGCTCGGGGTAAAGTGGGATAGGAAAGTATGCAGAGCAACAGGTGGACTACAGCCTGTAACTGTAGAACGACAGAGTGCTCCTGTGGGCAGTGAGTGGAGAAACAAGCCGAGGGCTAATTCGAGATCAGACGGCCTCGTTATTGTTGTGCTATTGTTCCCACGACAGTTTATTTAATGGACCCTCCATTCAGATTCTGGGGGGAGGGGGCGGGGCTTTCTCTGGCTCTGTTCCAGACCCGAGGTCCTGCACGTACTCTACGTGGTTAAGAAGTGGACGGCGGAGAATATAAGTGCAGTTCAGAGATTCTATCACTCTTTTCCTTCCCAGAATGCATCCGTGTCGCGACCCCTTTGACCCTGCGCTCCATTCATTCCCTGAGAGTGTTTACAGTTGGAGGACGTCCTTCAGAGCAGAGCTGCATCCTGAACTGTGGCTCGGCTGGACGTCCTCGACTCTCAGAGAAACGGGCCGCGACGACGACTTCAAAGCAGCTCCGACCTTCTGATCTCCACCTGACTGTGTTCACCGAGGGGAATCAGGAGCTCGCTCGGTCCTAAAGGGGTCTGGTGAGGGGTGTGGGGACAGGTCTGAGCTGTGGGTTCAAAGCTAACGGCGGTGTCCGGCGGCTGTTTTTATGGAGGGAAGGTGTCTTGGAGCTCGTTTGCTCTCAGGACTTGTCTCAGGACTCCGTCTGAGTGTCTCCAGCTCTGCACGGTTCAACACCTCTGATCTGAAGCACTGCACGGGGCTCTGTGTGTTCACTTTAGTTCCTTACAGTGCCGTATGAACCCGGGCGAATGGGAGGGAGGTAATGTGGGCGGAGCATGGTTTGGTCTGTCAGGATTTGACTGGATGGTGAAAACCTGCTCTGTGTAAAGTGTTGACCTCATTTTTTTCAAATGTTGGTTTAAAAGAATCAGAGACTGATTCGACTGATTCTGATTCATTTTGGAGGATGGTTTTGATTCAGCTTTTACTCTTTTGACTAAAGTGTGTATTGGTTTCTACTCATTTTACTCATTTAATTAGTGTTGGTTTAGTCTCATCTCCGTTCATTAAACGGGGGGAAAAGCCAAATTCAAGTCATTTTTTAAAGGTTTTACTCTTTTAGAGGCATTATTTATTACTAACAATAGCTTAAAAGGTGTTACAATTAAAACACAGTTCAAAGTCGCTGCAGAAACAGACAGAGTCGACTCACGGAGATTCAACTCTATGAATCATTGGCCAACAGTTGATATGAGTCACTTCCATTCGCTGGAAGAATCAGTTCTTTGGGAGGTGACTCGTCGGTGCTATTACAGCTGGCTGATCGCATCGCCATGGCAACAGCAAGCAGAGCATTTCCCTGCGTTTATTTCCTTGTCGTTTCCAGTTTTCAGATCGGACGTAATGGGTCTTTCATGAGTTCTCGTCTTCAAATGGTTAGTGAACTACTCCTCCCCGGGTGCTGGGGCTGACTCTCCACCGCTGTGTGTGTGTGTGTGTGTGTTTTATCTGCCACAGATGGGTTAAATGTGGAGGCATAGTTTAATTGCTGTGCAATGACAGTAAAAGCACTCTTCACGCTCTCTTCCTGTGAACACGGTGGTACCGCTCCGGAGCCCTGACCCCGAGGCCCGCTGTAGATCAGTGGCTCGTGGTGGAGGTCTCTAAACGAGTGTATGACGTTTGACCGATTGTAGACCTGTCGACCCTGACGCTCTATT
Organism: Hoplias malabaricus; assembly: GCF_029633855.1. Taxonomy (NCBI): domain Eukaryota; kingdom Metazoa; phylum Chordata; class Actinopteri; order Characiformes; family Erythrinidae; genus Hoplias; species Hoplias malabaricus. The sequence continues at coordinate 1,070,149 of NC_089811.1, forward strand.
TCTTCTCCTCTTTCAGGAATGTAGACTCTGACCCGTGTTGTGTTTTCTCTCCTCCTTTTTCTCAGGGAAGCAGTGCTTCTTGGTCCTGCGTCAGCAGCAGTTCAACGTCCAGGCTCTGGTGGCTGTGGGCGATCGAGCCAGCAAGCAGATGGTCAAGTTTGCCGCAAAGTGAGTTTCCTGTCTGTCTAACAATGGTGGGAAAAGAGACCTCCCGTTTTAAACCCGTTTCAGGGCAGGATCGATAAGGTTTCACTCCAACACAAAGGAGCTCCTCTTTTTTGTTTTCGCTTTGGTCGGATGCGGCTGTCATTCAGCGCCGTAATGGCTCTCTCTCTCTCTCTCTCTCTCTCTCTCTCCTCTCTCTCCTCTCTCTCTCTCTCTCTCTCTCTCTCTCTCTCTCTCTCTCTCTCTCTCTCTCACACCCTCCTTCCTTAAGAAAACAAACAGCAGACAGATCAGAGGAGACACAGAGAGCTTTAAAAGCCTGCTTTTAATGAATTAGTGTTAGTTTGGGGTCAAAGAGAGGGCTCCAAATCCCCCGCCTCAGGCCACAAAACCTGAGCAGAAACACTGACATGATCCTGATGTACTGCCCTGCGCTCGTCTAACACCGCTGACCCCCGCAGTCCTGCACCTCCTTGTTTAATCTTCAGTCAAAACAGCCGTTAAGAACAAGGCATTCGACATATTTTACAGAAAACACAGAACCCCTGTTTGAGCCGGAGCTGGGGTTCCGTTAATTTACCTCAGTAATGTTTACAGTGGATTCTGGGAAGAAGTCTCAACGTAAATAAAAGAGATGGGAGTGTGGATCAAACACAGCAGTGCTACTAGAGTTCAGACAAAAATACCCAGCCCTCAATGACTTTATCTGCTGGTGTTTTATAACAGAAAGTGGACTAAACACTTCACTCCTTTGTTGTTATTATTGTTTATTCAAATTAACAGTAACTTAATTACAGTTTTAACGTGAGAGCTTTTTACGTGAGAGCTTTTAACGTGAGAGCTTTTTACGTGGGAGTTGGTTGCACTTTCTGTGAGTGAATCTGAAACACTTGTTGAGGTCTGGGCAACAAGGACACCCTCAGAGTTTTCATTTCTTCATTAGAACAAAAGAGAACAGAGTGAAAACGGCTAAAAACCAGAGCTTCTGCTCCTCGCTCCTCACTGCTGTGCGCTCGGGGTCGGGGTGAACAGCGAGCGGCTCATTATCATTTAAAGGAACAGGTGCTGAAAGCGGGCGTTCTGAACAGGGGCTGTTTACACAGGGGGAGAACACTGCTGTGGGGCTCGTGGGGTTTGGACCAAAGCGGGTCACAGACACTTCACTAAGAAACAGAACTGTGTTCCACTGTGGAGACGAGGGGAGATTCTTACACAGAGCTAAACAAACAGCCCCTAAAAGCCCTGGCTTGTGAACAAAATAAATGTTGTCACGTTTTCTCCCTGTGTCCTGATGCCAGCTCTCATCAGCGCCGTCACACAACTTCCAGAAAGTGCTTGTGGCGGCAGGTAACTGTCGTTAATTCAGTCACAAACGGCTCTTCAAGCCAAAAGAAAAGCACACTGATGAACACAGGCTTTTAAAATGTTTTTATTACTTCAAAAGCAACAAAGCACGGCGTCTACAGTCTAACAGGTACGATATTTGCATAACAAACGTCACATCACCTCCGTCTGATCAGACACGTTGAGTGGGGTGTGTTTGAAGAAGGAAATGTGGTTCTGCGGTTGAGCTCCTTTCACTACTTTAATATACAGAGCATCACATTTGCATAAAGCCAGCACCTTTTACGAGCTCAGTGATCATTTACAAATATCAACCAGTATCTTAGGAGACTTTTGTGGAAGCCAGGGTAGTTGTGTCTAATCTGCACGTCCAGTTTCAGAGTTAAATGCAGTTTAAAGTGCATGGTGCGATTCTAAAACACGGAAACCTGTTTCTGCAGGTGTCTGCTCCTTTAAATCTGCCGCTAGAAAAGTTTAATCAGCTGCACATCTCCGTTACTGACAGTAAAATGATTGTAAAACTTCGATTCAGGACCAAGACATGGGCGACAAATGAAAATGTAAAAGCAATAAAGGACATGAGGGTGGGAAATAAGTATTAATAGGAGAAGGGAGAAATAAGAGCGCTGAGTAAAAAGGGAGAAGAAAGAGAACAGAGTAAAAACGGCTAAAAAACAGAGCTTCTTTGTGTTCTGTGCGCTGCCTGAGTCTGAAACACAGGATAAAATGAGTCGTTCTGATTCTGCTCCGCTTCTGACGTCAAGTGCAGAGACTTTAGAATGGCCCCGCCCCCTCGTCTGAGTCTGTCCAATCACAGCGCTGGACCCGTGTTTATGTGAGAGCGCAAAGACGAGGTTAAACTCAGCAAAACAGACCCAACGAGCGCGGAGAAATAAGAGCACTGAGTAAAAACGGAGAAGAAAGAGAACAGAGTGAAAACGGCTAAAAACCAGAGCTTCTGCTCCTCGCTCCTCACTGCTGTGCGCTCGGGGTCGGGGTGAACAGCGAGCGGCTCATTATCATTTAAAGGAACAGGTGCTGAAAGCGGGCGTTCTGAACAGGGGCTGTTTACACAGGGGGAGAACACTGCTGTGGGGCTCGTGGGGTTTGGACCAAAGCAGGTCACTGTGGAGACGTGGGGGAATGTGTTTTCTTAACAATAAATAACTGAATCACATGTTGCCGTGGTTATAGGGAGATGTACGTACGTGAGAACAGTGCGTGATCTTCCCGTCTGTTGTTTACTGCGACACTGATCCACAGAGATGACTTTACAGCTTTGTTGTGTGGGGATATTATTACTTGGTTTTACAGCTTTAGGTCATTTTAAAGGGGAAGTCTGGATGCATTGTTCTGGCTCATGTTTCTGCGCAATGTTATCGCTCACGTGACCTCACATTACGGTTTCGGTTTAATATCAGTGCGCAAACGGGTAGTTCCCAGGCCGTTGAGCCTTTGTTTGGGCCGTGTGCATGTCACACTGCCCTGGCACTCCACCTCAGACACTTTCCACAGGCCGTTAGAGCGTGACGCAGCAACTCCACATCAACTTCCCCTCTGCTCTAATGCAGTGGAAGAGTTTGACCTCTGTTCCTGTTCTGTGGGTCATTCCAGGTCTGTGTGTGTGCGGAGACACGGCCAAACTTTCTCTGGAAATGGAGGGTGTTTATCAGACACCTCTCCCTCCGCTTCTGCAGTAACACTCTTCTCTTCTGAGAAGGCTTTGCACTACATTTCAGAACATTGCTGTAAGGGTTTGATGGCATTCAGCCACAAATATTTTTGTGAAAACCGATACTGGATGGAGCTCCATCACTCCACAGAACAGTGTGGGCTTTATACTGCTCAGGTGGACTGAGTCCTGCTGTGTCTCCTTTCATTCCTTGCTTTTCTCTGGAGGTGTACTGAGGATATTATATGAGGAAATCCCTTATTCAGTGCATTTTCACATTAAAGTGTGGATCTGGAGCCCACCAACCCCCACACTGTGAAACAAGACCCCAGTCAGTGTCCTGTGCGCTGCCTGAGTCAAAAGAGAGTTTAAAAGAGAACAGAGTGAAAACGGCTAAAAACCAGAGCTTCTGCTCCTCGCTCCTCACTGCTGTGCGCTCGGGGTCGGGGTGAACAGCGAGCGGCTCATTATCATTTAAAGGAACAGGTGCTGAAAGCGGGCGTTCTGAACAGGGGCTGTTTACACAGGGGGAGAACACTGCTGTGGGGCTCGTGGGGTTTGGACTAAAGCAGGTCTTTAATGTAAATGAATAACTGAATGTATTAATTACGCTGAGTGTCTCCTCACTTTTTGATTTGTTTTTCATTAAAGTCTGTGACTAATATAAAGACGTTATCGAGAACCTGAAAAAGGAACTTGAGGCGAAACTCAAGGGGATTTCATAAAGCTTCATTACAAACACAAACAAGATCAGCTCTAAACCGGGTCTCGCTCCCTGTGTCTGAGTGGGTTTCCCCTGGGGCTCCGCTGGCCTCCCACCGTCCAAACACACGTCCCTGGGTGGAGCCGCGCTGTGACCGTTTGTGGACTGTGTGTGAAATTGAGCAGGAGATTGTGTGAAGATGTGTGTGTGAGAATGAGAGAAACAGTCTACAAGTGTTAGAGTGTGTGTGTGTGTGTGTGTGTGTGTGTGTGTGTGTGAGAGAGAGAGAGAGAGAGAGACTGTGTGTGTGTGAGAAATTGTCTACAAGTGTCTGAGTGTATGAGAGGCATACTGTGTGTATTTGGGTGGGTGGGTCTATGTGCGTGCGTGCGTATTTGTTTGGATGTGTATGTGTGTGTTTGCATGTGTGTATGTGCGGGTGTGTGCAAGCGTGGGCTTGTGTGTGTGCATGGTTGTGTGTGTGTGTGTGCGTGCGTATCTTTGTATGAATGTGTGTGTGTGCGTGTCTGTGTGTGTGTTTGTGGGTTTGTGTGTGAGCATATAAGTGTGTGTGTGTGTATGTGTGTGCGTGTGTTTGCATGTGTTTGTGTGTGCATGTCTTTGAATGAGTGTGTGTGTGTGTGTGCGTGTCTTTGTTTGTGTGCGTGTCTTTGTATGAGTGTGTGTGTCTGTGTGTGTGTGCGTGTCTATGCGCGCGTGTGTGTTTGCGTGTCTTTGTATGTATGTGTGTGTGTGTGCGTGCGCCTGTCTGTGCGCGTTTTTGTATGTGTGTGTGTGTGTGTGCGTGCGCCTGTCTGTGCGCGTGCGTGTGTGCATGTCTGTGTGTTTGTGTGTGCATGTCTGTGTTTTTGTGTGTGTGTGTGTGTGTGTGTGTTGTGTGTGTGAATAAAGTCAGATGTTCTGGACTGAGCCTGAGTTCGGTGGCTGTGCTCACACAGAGCTGATGGTCCTTTTCCTGCTTCCTCTTCTCTGATTGGGTAAAGGGCTGTGGCCGTTGAGGCGATTGCAGCTTCATGGTGAAAGTGTGAAATCCTGAGTGACGAAACCACAGCCCACGCAGAGCCACAGTCACCGAGCCCAAGCTGCAGCGTACGACACCATCCCTCACCTGCGGCTGAGAGAGGAATCGATCTTGTGTCAAAATCACAATGTGAAGGAAATCTCCAATCGCTGCTGCTGCCTCTTTCTGGTTAAACACGTGATAAACAGCAGTGTTTGGTTTTAAAATGGAGTCTGTAACAGGTGAACCACATCTGGGGCTCGAAATGACAGCCGGGTCTTCTGCTTGTTTATGAAAAAACACCTGGAGAGCATTGAATTCATAGACAACTAACATCACAGTTCAGTACTTTCCCCAAATCAATCAGAGCCCTAGTCTCTCACCGAGTGGAAGCCCCTGAGATCGAGGTCTTCACTCCTCAGCTTTCACGTTTCTCACGTCGTCTTCTCTGGAACAGGGAGCTGCTTTTCACCTAAATAATGATCTGCACTTTTTAAACCTTTGTCCTTTGGGCTTTTCTTTTCTTTCCCAAGTGAGGGTTTTATCTTTCTCGATTTGTGCAGAATTATTGTAAAGAAAATTCCATTTCAGTTGAACGTTCTTGAGCAAGAGGACGTGTGAAAGTGTGCGTTTTCCCTTTCTGCTCTTATTACATCACTGGGAAATTAAGGAAGAGCTTTGGGGTCTACTCTTGTGACACTGGAGACTGCAGAACAGTGAACGCTCCCCGAAGGAGGAGGCGTAGAGGGCAGCGGCGATTGCTCTAAGACTGCAAGAGAGGCTCAGCTTCCCCTAAAATGTAAAAAAATAAGTGATCAAATATATACTGTTGTGTGTACATGTCATTGAATAAATATGCACTACAACGCGCTCAACTTTTGTCCAGAATCAGCTTCTTATCACTGGTAAAGACACGGCTTTCCTCTCAATCATTCCAGCAGCTTCACAGTGCTTTAAACAGTGAGGACGCTGACGTCCACAGAGTTCAACAACGAAGCAGCGAAGTGCAGCGAACCGAGACGAGTCATTGGATAAATGCTGGGCTTTGTCCCGCCCATCAGACGCTCAGCGTCTCTGGGGGTCTATGGGGCAGTGGGCTGGCCTCGGCTGGCCCGGGCACTCAGCTTCTGCATGATGATTGGATGATCTGTCTGAGGCTGAATCCCTTTTTGATTGACAGCGAAATGAGCGAATCAGCGATCCATTGGTGTAAAGATCTGTGGGAGCATTACATTTTCATTCTGTTCTGAGTTGAACCAGACTTTCTTAATCCCCTTAGCAGCATTTTCTTTGTTAAAAGCGACTAGCGACAAATCGAGCTTCTATTTCTGGTGGGTTTTTTGTAGCTGCTTGTGTTTGGAGACTGACTTCTATCACTCTTTCTGACTTCTATCTCAGTTTCTGTCCAGCGGGTGCCGCTGAGCCCCTCCACCATCACAAAGCACTCACAGGCGGACACACTTCACATGGGCCAAGGCCGTTTAAGCCTAGCTCTGCTGGCCATTGAGAGGACACTAGTCAAGTCCCTGGAAAAGACGCCTTGTTGGTACGACAGGGTCACAGATCGTTTTCTTAAAAAGGAACGGAGGGTAGAATTTACGTATAAATAAACCCACACATTTTATGATGTAGGCCGAAATTGAGCTTCCCCTCCTTGAAGGACCTGCATCCACCACTGCTAGAGGAGGAATATGGCTTTGGTTTCTCACAGAAACTGTACATATTTTACAACAGAAAGTGTGTGCGCTGATCTGGGGGAAAAAGCAAGAAAGGCACAGACGGCAACACACACACACTCTGATCTGAAACACACACAGTGTCGTAGAATAACGGTGTAATATCCTCACCACCACCTCATGATGAGAACCGTTAACACAGGAGTTAGATTTACGACTCTCTCCGTCGCGCTGGAGCACCGTCCCTGTGTTTTATTTTAGCTGTATTTCTGAACACCACTGGGAAGCTGGAGCCCCAAGACTCTCCCCGGTGATGGAGTGACATTCCTACTCCATAAATATTTCATTAACACGAATATAAAGTAATAACAAAACCAACAGGATCATGACTCTTTTCCCTGTTTTCTTCTTCCACTGAAAATGTAGCATGTTTCTGTTGGCTGCTTTTCCCAGGGGTCCCGTGATGTGGCGCCTGAACACGAGCCGTGGTGTGTGCACCTGGTGTGACAGAGAGAGACGTTAAGCTGTGGTCAGGGCACGTTCACCACAGCTGCTTTTATTAGGGCTCGTGAAGCCGAAGCTAAATCAGGGAGAGCTCTGGAGGTGAAAGCTGTGGTCGACCATTATTCTCTGGGGTCTGAGATGCTCCTCGGTGCCATAACCAATCATATGACATCGATCCTGACCCCGGTAACGCTTCAATGCCATGAAATTCTCACAGCAGTGTTGGGAAGATGCACGTAAACCCTCACACAAGAGTCAGTGCTGTTCCTGTGATCAGAGACTGAACAAATCCCTGATCACGACCCTCTGAATCTTTGGTGGAGCAGGTGCCGGCACACGTTGGACCACATCCTTGCTTGGGCTCTTTTGGGGAAACGCTATAAATCCCCTCAGCTCTGTGGGTACGTGCCAATATCAGTGAGGAGGAATTTACCCAAACTGCCCGTAGAGGCTTAAATAGAAATGCAGCAGTGCTGCGTTTGGCGGTGTGTGTGTGTGTGCTGGAGAACGAGTGAACGGAAACCACCTAAAATCACCCAGAAAGAGAAAGGAAACAAGGCTCTGGCTTCATCACCTTCATCTCTTTTCTTACACCCCGCGCCTGGCTTCTGAGAAAAGCAGAAAACACCTCTAAAAAGCTGTAAACACATACTTTTAACACTTACTTCACAGCAGAGGTGGCTCTGTGTGTTAGTCTTGGCCCCAGGCGGGATGTGTGTGGGGGACAGAGTTCTGCTCTGGTGGATGATACAAACACGTCCTCATCTCCTGCAGGGACTGATTACACTGTTCATAAATAACAGCTATCACGAAGAAACCCCTTGTTCGGGTGCGTGTTCACATTAAAGTGTGGATCTGGAGTCCACCAACCCACACACTGTGAAACAAGACCCCAGTCAGTGTTCTGTGCGCTGCCTGAGTCAGAAACACAGGATAAAACGAGTCGTTCTGATTCTGCTCCGCTTCTGACGTCAAGTGCAGAGACTTTAGAATGGCCCCGCCCCTCGTCTGAGTCTGTCCAATCACAGCGCTGGACCCGTGTTTATGTGAGAGCGCAAAGACGAGGTTAAACTCAGCAAAACAGACACAACGAGCGCGGAGAAATAAGAGCACTGAGTAAAAACGGAGAAGAAAGAAGAACCAGGTGAAGACACTGAGTCATATTCACATGACATCACACACCAATCACCGCTTCTTTTTCTACACACTCCACTCTCTCAGCTCCACGGATCTCACAGGAGCACTGTGTAGTTCTACACTTACACACTGTAGTCCACCTGTTGCTCTGCATACTTTATCCCCCCCCCTCCCCTTCTACTATGGTCACAAACCCTCAGGACCCCCACAGAGCAGGTGTGATGTGGTGGTGGATCATTCTCAGCGCTGCAGTGACACTGACGTGGTGGTGGTGTGTTAGTGTGTGTTGTGCTGGTGTAGAGTGGATCAGACACAGCAGTGCTGCTGGAGTTTTTAAACCCCTCAGTGTCTGGTCTGAGAACAGTCCACCGATGAACAAAAAGGAGGTCAGAAATGAACTGAAAGGATCAGAAGTGAAGTTCTGGGTTTAACTGAGTTCATGTTTTCAGAAAGTAAAGGTCATCTGTGCCCCCTTGCTTTTGTTTGTACGCTGTTTTTCGTTGTGTACTGCTGAGCAGGCAGTGAAAGTGTTGTAAACGCTCTTGTGGTTTGTCTTGCCATTAGTGATCTATTTTGTTTGATACACTTCGGAAAGAGGAATCGCACCCACATTAGCAACAACAACAGAAACCACCGGCAAGGTGCTGTTGCACAAGTGGGTGATGTCATGTTTCCATAGCATGCTTCCTCCGATTGTGACAAAACATCCCTCTCTTAATGTCAATGAAACTTGCCCTTTCAGAGAGTTGCTGTCTCACATGAACATGTTTAGAAGATGGCAGCGGGGCAAAGCAAACTGCTTCAGTGAATGTGCACGATAAACATTCTACTGCTCTAACAGCAAAACAAACTCCCCCTCCCCTTTGTGTTCATTCAGAAACTCTGTATCTTTTAAGGTGGAGCGGTGTGTGAGAGTAAGAAGCGACTGTATCTTTTAATGTGGAGCGGTGTGTGTGAGTAAGAAGCGACTGTATCTTTTAAGGTGGAGCGGTGTGTGTGAGTAAGAAGCGACTATCTTTTAAGGTGGAGCGGTGTGTGTGAGTAAGAAGCGAATGTATCTTTTAAGGTGGAGCGGTGTGTGTGAGTAAGAAGCGAATGTATCTTTTAAGGTGGAGCGGTGTGTGTGAGTAAGAAGCGACTGTATCTTTTAAGGTGGAGCGGTGTGAGTAAGAAGCGACTGTATCTTTTAATGTGGAGCGGTGTGAGTAAGAAGCGACTGTATCTTTTAAGGTGGAGCGGTGTGTGTGAGTAAGAAGCAACTATCTTTTAAGGTGGAGCGGTGTGTGTGAGTAAGAAGCGACTGTATCTTTTAAGGTGGAGCGGTGTGAGTAAGAAGCGACTGTATCTTTTAAGGTGGAGCGGTGTGTGTGACTAAGAAGCGACTGTATCTTTTAAGGTGGAGCGGTGTGTGTGAGTAAGAAGCAACTATCTTTTAAGGTGGAGCGGTGTGTGTGAGTAAGAAGCGACTGTATCTTTTAAGGTGGAGCGGTGTAAGTAAGAAGCGACTGTATCTTTTAAGGTGGAGCGGTGTGTGTGAGTAAGAAGCGACTGTATCTTTTAAAGTGGAGCGGTGTGTGTGAGTAAGAAGCGACTATCTTTTAAGGTGGAGCAGTGTGTGTGAGTAAGAAGCGACTATCTTTTAAGGTGGAGCAGTGTGTGTGAGTAAGAAGCGACTGTATCTTTTAAGGTGGAGCGGTGTGTGTGAGTAAGAAGCGACTGTATCTTTTAAGGTGGAGCGGTGTAAGTAAGAAGCGACTGTATCTTTTAAGGTGGAGCGGTGTGTGTGAGTAAGAAGCGACTGTATCTTTTAAGGTGGAGCAGTGTGTGTGAGTAAGAAGCGACTATCTTTTAAGGTGGAGCAGTGTGTGTGAGTAAGAAGCGACTGTATCTTTTAAGGCGGAGCGGTGTGTGTGAGTAAGAAGCGACTGTATCTTTTAAGGCGGAGCGGTGTGTGTGAGTAAGAAGCGACTGTATCTTTTAAGGTGGAGCGGTGTGTGTGAGTAAGAAGCGACTGTATCTTTTAAGGCGGAGCGGTGTGTGTGAGTAAGAAGCGACTGTATCTTTTAAGGCGGAGCGGTGTGTGTGAGTAAGAAGCGACTGTATCTTTTAAGGTGGAGAGGTGTGTGTGAGTAAGAAGCGACTGTATCTTTTAAGGTGGAGAGGTGTGTGTGAGTAAGAAGTGACTGTATCTTGTTGGTGTCTGAAGTGTAAATTGTCTGTAAGTGTTTATTCACTGTTTGAATTCCCACAGAAACTCATGTGTAACTCGAGCTGTTTAGTTTTGTAGCACTTTCCCTCTGTGTTTACTTTCATGCAGTTAGCGCTCTCCTGAATTTAGAGTCAGTTCCACCTTAAGTAATGTAACTGTAACAGCAGAAATAAGTCAGTGTGACCCCCCTATGGAGCAGGAATAGAGCACAAAACATATTTGTTCATGGTCTTCAGTGCTGTGAGGTCTCTCCATCGTACAGACACCTCCAGGTGCTGTTTCTCGTCTGAGTGGGTGAGCAAACTAACGTCACCTTTAATGTGTGGATCTGGAGCCCACCGACCCACACACTGTGAAAGATTTGCCCCGTCCCCTTGTTTTAAATGTGAAAATACTACGTGGTGATCTGCTCTGCTCTGATGAGCTCCTCAGGGTTAAAGAAGCCCAGCCCAGACTGCGCTCAGCTGGAGAACGATGAGAAGTGATCAGCCCTTCTCTCTGTGTGAGGGTCCTCCTGAGAAACACAAACGAAAAATCCCTCGAAGTGAAGCGCAGGGTCCGTTTCTGGGAGGAGGGAACAAACAGGAGCGGATGATTACTGCGTCTGCACAGAAGTGCCCAGGTGTTTCTTTCTCACACCCATCGTGCCTTTGATGGCGGTGGTGGGACGTCAGGGACGAGTGGTTAAATGGCCTCTAACAGATGTTTGTGTGGCACAAAAGCACAGGCTTCAGTGGAGACCCTGTGGATGTCGTATGTCATTTCTTCTTCAGCAGAACGCCCATATAAACACTTCCAGGTGCTTTTCTCTATGGGAAAAACAAAGGGCACTTCTGAAAATGAGAGGCAATCTCCCCCTGTCACAGTCTGTGACGAGCAGAAGTGTCCACATACTTTATTACCCCTTGTAGCAGATCACCCAAACACACCAAACGTCTGCAGACACCATCACCTCCAGGTTGTTTCAGAAATGAAGGACATGGATCTGGAGTTTCTGCGAAGGCTGTACTCCTGATATCGCTGTTCAATTTAAAGCAGCATTATGCCGCTTTCCCACTGCGTGCTCTGACTCTACTGGACTCTGCTCTCTGATTGGTCCCTGGTTGGTTTTGAAATGTATGTGGTAACCCCCATCTCTAAGGGGAACAGTGGTCTTTGGAAACCACAACAACGGCGGTGGTAACGTTAAGCGGTGTTTACTCATGGTGTATTGGCGTGTTGTTGTTGTTTGGGACTGAACACAGCTCCGTCATCAGTTCAGACAGATCAGTAGAGTTTGTTCCTTCCTTGTTGCAGCGTCCAGCTCTCGCTGGATTCTTTCGTCGGCCACCGATCCAAGGAGCGTTTGAACCTCTTCAAAAGACCACGGCATCATTTTACGAGCCGCCGTCGTGAGTCGGATAAAAACAAACGTGATCTCTGCTGCAGCTGGAGATTTTACAGATGGAGAGTTGGTGCTGGTCGTCTGCGTTGCGTGGCGTAGAGTGACGACTCTCTCTGGACGATCAGCGCTCTGCAAGGTTTACACGCCACGGTTTAGTCCCTACTCGACTCGCTCTGAACCACGAGAGAACAGCCACTAAACAAGAACCCGCTTCCAGAACCAGGACCTGATTCACCTGCTGGAGTCGAGTGCAGGTTTAGACATCACAAGCATCGCCTAGCTAGAGTAAAAGGATCAGTTTAACCCCTTGTGTCAGCAGTGTGTGCAGCTTAAAATAGAAAACCACACGCTAAACCATCACTTTAATGTGTGTGTGTGTGTGTGTGTGTGTGTCTTCCTCTCTGCAGCATCACAAAGGAGAGCATTGTGGACGTGGAGGCTGTGGTGCAGAAGGTGGAGCAGAAGATCGAGAGCTGCTCTCAGCAGGACGTGGAGCTGCACATTGAGAGGGTGACTTTAGCAATAACGGACATGCACTTACACAGCTCTTTCAGTTCAGCTCTGTTCTGTGTTCACAGCTGAACCAGGCAGTGAAAGTGAGGAGAGGGAGAGTCAGGTGTGACCCACTGAACCCTGCCTGGAGTTAGAGAGGCAGCGAATGGAAACCTGTGGCTCAAACCAAAGCCTTATTTCATCACGAGTGAAGACTTAAATAAACACACTTCGTAACAGCGCTGTCTGGTCCACCTTAAATGGTGCAGTTACTATATACAGGAATCAACGTTTCTTAATCAGGATTTTCCATTCCACCTTAAATTATCCAGTAGTTGTAGTCCTGTGTGTTACGTAAGTGACTGTAACTAGGCTGCTGTTACATTTTTGTGCACAAGCTTTTAATTTAAATCTTCAGTTCCACCTTAAATGGTGCAGCAGTTACATTCAGACACATTTACTGTTTTATCTCTCTTTTTCTTTCTTCTCTCTCTGTCCATCTTCTGTGCTTTTCCTCTTTCTCTTTTTACCTGATTCTCTTTTCTGTTTTCTCCCTCTATCTGCTGCCCGTCTCTTCTCTCATCCCCCTCTTCTCTCTCTTTCTCTAAATCTGTCCTTTTCTATTCTTTCTCTCCTTTTTCTTACTCTTTTCCCTTATACTCTCTTCTCATCCTCCTCTCTCTCTCTCTCTCTTTCTCTCTCTCTCATTCTCTCTCTCTCATTCTCTCTCTCTCTCATTCTCTCTCTCTCCTGCTCTCTCTCCTGCTCTCCCTTTCTCTCTCTCTCTCTCTCTCTCATTCTCTCTCATTCTCTCTCCCTCTCTCTCCTGCTCTCTCTCTCTCTCTCTCTCTCTCTCTCACTTTCCCTCCCTGCTCTCTCCCTCTCTCTCTCTCTCTCCCTCTCTCTCTCCTACTCTCTCTCTCTCTCCTGCTCTCTCTCTCTCTCTCTCTTTCTCTCTCTCTCCTGCTCTCTCTCTCTCTCTCTCTCTCTCTCTCTCTCCTGCTCTCTCTCTCTCTCTCTCTCCCTCTCTCTCTCAGATCTATGTGATTAGTCAGGCCGAGCCCAGGTTGCCTCTGCAGTTGGAGGATGCTGTGAGACCGGAGACTGATGGAGAGGAGGTGAGTGGAGGAGGGAATCACTGGGAATTACCTTCAGAAACAAAAAGTTGCCCCAAAAAACACGTCTGACTGAGAGCTCCCTGCACATCACTAGATTCAGTTACTCTCACTCTGGGCTTGATTACTACACCTGAACCTGAAACACCCATTAACATGTCACTGAAGTATATGTGTGTGTGTGTGTGTGTGTATAAATTTAAAAGTTTGGACACGCCCACTCAGGGAGGGTTTACTTAGTTTTGGGCCGTTTTCCACATGTTGTGAATGTACAGCAAAGTCAAAAGTTTGGACACACCTTCTTATTCACTTTTTTTTTTAAATTATTTTCTTCATTCTAAATGAATGTGGATGTGTTAATCTGTAGAACCGCTCCCTTCTGAATGTGTCTGTGACTGTAACTGGGGCTGTACAGAGGTAGGGGCTGGTACACAGCACTATACAGTGACTAGCTCTACTCCACCAATCACTGATGAGGAGGTGTGTCCACACTTTTGATGGGTACTGTATATAAACAGTACAAGTAAATATATACTTAAATACATTACATATATAAAGACTGTTTATTCATTAAATAGATATTTCACAAAGCAGTAAAAATGAAACATTTTGTTTAAAATTAACCATTAAATGTGTACTTTTACGTTTTTGCTGACGTGATCCTCCAGAGTTACAAACTGTAAACGTGTGTCTGATCTAGGTCAGTGTCTGATCGAGGGCAGTGACTAATATGAATGTTTTTTTTCTGACCTTAAAAGGAGCCTCAGTTAGAGTTACTCGGTCACTGCTGTGGCATTTTTAACACAGAATTTAAAATTGTAATTAAAGGAATTCGCTTCGTCACCTCAGGAGTGTGAATGTTCTGCCAGGTTTCTAAAACAGGACATTAACATTGTATTTTATCAATTTTTAAACTTATTTTATGGCTAAAGTTTAGCTTAATGCTGAGGGACTTTTAGAATCCCATAGAGGTGCTGTCAGACATCAGTGTTTCTGTAAATGTGAGGTCAGACAGGGTGCACCACACAGTCCACAATAAGACAAACACTCTCATTTCCCTAAAGTAAATGCCACAGGACCCTCACTGTGGCCCCTGAGGAACTCTGACTGTGTATGTGATGAACACACGCATGAATGGACCGCGCAGCCTGTAGCCAGTGGAGCATTTACACACTATTTTTAATAGTTAGAATAAAGAAAAGGAAATGAGCTCTGTATTTTTATTTTCGGAAACCACATTTGGTGCTAAAAAGGTCACTGTGTTCCAGTGCGTCACAGTTTCACTTACCACTATAAACAACACTATCACACTGTACACAACACTATCACACTGTACACAACACTGTCACACTGTAAACAACACTGTCACACTGTAAACAACACTGTCACACTGGAAACAACATTGTTACACTGTACACAACACTCTCACACTGGAAACAACACTGCCACACTGGAAACAACACTGCCACACTGGAAACAACACTGTCACACTGTACACAACACTCTCACACTGTACACAACACTATCACACTGGAAACAACACTGCCACACTGGAAACAACACTGCCACACTGGAAACAACACTGTCACACTGTACACAACACTCTCACACTGGAAACAACACTGCCACACTGGAAACAACACTGCCACACTGGAAACAACACTGTCACACTGTACACAACACTCTCACACTGTACACAACACTATCACACTGTACACAACACTATCACACTGTACACAACACTATCACACTGTACACAACACTGTCACACTGTAAACAACACTGTCACACTGGAAACAACATTGTTACACTGTACACAACACTGTCACACTGTACACAACACTCTCACACTGGAAACAACACTGCCACACTGGAAACAACACTGCCACACTGGAAACAACACTGTCACACTGTACACAACACTCTCACACTGTACACAACACTATCACACTGGAAACAACACTGTCACACTAAACAACACTGTCACACTGTACACAACACTATCACACTGTACACAACACTCTCACACTGGAAACAACACTGTCACACTCTAAACAACACTGCCACACTGGAAACAACACTGTCACACTGGAAACAACACTGTCACACTGGAAACAACACTGTCACACTGTACACAACACTCTCACACTGTACACAACACTATCACACTGGAAACAACACTGTCACATTAAACAACACTGTCACACTGTACACAACACTATCACACTGTACACAACACTCTCACACTGGAAACAACACTGTCACACTCTAAACAACACTGTCACACTGGAAACAACACTATCACACTGTACACAACACTGTCACACTGTACACAACACTCTCACACTGGAAACAACACTATCACAATGTACACAACACTGTCACACTGTAAACAACACTGTCACACTGTACACACCACTCACACTGTACACAACACTATCACACTATACACAACACTCACACTGTACACAACACTATCACACTGTACACAACACTATCACACTGTAAACAACACTGTCACACTGTACACAACACTGTCACACTGTAAACAACACTGTCACACTAAACAACACTGTCACACTGTACACAACACTATCACACTGTACACAACACTATCACACTGTACACAACACTATCACACTGTACACAACACTATCACACTGTAAACAACACTGTCACACTGTACACAACACTGTCACACTGTACACAACACTGTCACACTAAACAACACTGTCACACTGTACACAACACTCACACTGTACACAACACTATCACACTGTAAACAACACTGTCACACTAAACAACACTGTCACACTGTACACAACACTATCACACTGGAAACAACACTATCACACTGTACACAACACTCTCACACTGGAAACAACAATCACACTGTACACAACACTATCACACTGTACACAACACTATCACAATGTACACAACACTATCACACAACACAACACTATCACAATGTACACAACACTATCACACTGTACACAACACTCACACTGTACACAACACTGTCACACTAAACAACACTGTCACACTGTACACAACACTATCACACTGGAAACAACACTATCACACTGTACACAACACTGTCACACTGTACACAACACTCTCACACTGGAAACAACAATCACACTGTACACAACACTATCACACTGTACACAACACTATCACAATGTACACAACACTATCACACAACACAACACTATCACAATGTACACAACACTATCACACTGTACACAACACTCACACTGTACACAACACTATCACACTGATCCGTATCCGTACTGTAACACACTGTAAATACGTTTATTTTGAGGAGCTGAGACTTTGCTGGAAACCCCTCGGCTGCTCTGGCCCTGCTCTCTGCTCTGTGTAGAACTGTTGTAGCTGTATGTAAATGTGACGGTGTGGTTTCTCTGGCTGTGTCTCTGTGGAGCAGGAAGGCAGGGCCACGGTGAACCAGGACACCAAGCTGGACAACAGGGTCATCGACCTGAGGGTGAGTTACCCAACTCTGCTTTCTGTTTCTGGGCTCTTTTAGGGGGTTTTGCCTGGCTGAACAGGTGTGTGAGAGGCTGATGATGTTCTCTGCCCTCACACACACACACACACACTCAGAGAGAGAGACAGGCTTTCCCTTTTCTGTCTCTCTCTTTTTTCCCTCTCTCTCTTTCCCTCTCTGTTCTGTCTCCTTCTCCTTTCTGTTCCTGAGTTATTTCTTTTTCTTTTTCTCTCTATTCTTCCCCACTCTCGCTCTCCTCTGATTTAAACTCTAATGAATTCAGTAATTAGCTCTCTGCTGTCCAACACCTCAGCACGACAGAAACAAGGGTTCACACACACACACACACACACACAGAGCCTCGTGTACCTGACCCGTGTTTAACTGTGATTTCTCTGTGGTGAGGAGCCACACGTCTGAGGAGAGCTGCGTCCTGCAGTGAGCTGCTGTGAAGCCACAGGAGAGTGAAAGCAGAAATCTCAGGCTGAAGGAGGAGCAGAAACCGCCAGACTCTCTGCAGTCCTCTGGTGCTCTCACAGCAAGGACATGTAAACACGCCAGTGACGCACTCGGAGGCGCTGCACACACTCGCCCACGTCTCGAGAAACCGAGGTGGATGTGTGAGAAAAACAGAGAAAGGGGAGAGACGGGTTACAAACAGACTGCAGTGACTCGTACGTGCAGCTCGTATAAGGTCACGGTGCTCAGTGCCGAGCGCCAGCAGAGCCTCTGTATTCTCGGGAGTAACGAGTGTATACGGTATTTCAGGGTATTCACGATAGCGTTAACAGCAAACGTAAACAAAGATACAGAAAATACTCGTAAAACTTCACAGTAAACAACACACACAGAATAGTTGCTGCCTTGTGTGATTAGTCGGATCTTGAGAGTTAACTTTTCGCTGCGGTTCTGATTGGGGTTAGACTCGGAGGGCTGTGGGTCCGGCGCCTGGCGGAGGGAGGGGAGCTGAGTGATGGTAGGATTAGACACTGCAGGGTGTTTGGGTGGTGGTGAATGCTGGCTTTAGCTGGAGTCGATGGTAGAGTTGGCTGTGTCATGGTTTGGATTCGATCGTGTGACCCGGGGCGTCGCGTGGTGACCGGGGTCATGTGGTGAAGGGTTGGGGCGATCGGGATTGTGTCAGTGGTGTGAGAGCGAGAGGGAGAGAGTGTGAAAGGAGATGTATGTGCCATCAGCAGACAGTCATCTGATTAACAGGAACCTGATCTCAGCGTTTTACACACACACACACCACGCAGTGCTGGATTTGGCTGATAGCCGTAGCCCTACATCTCCGTGATGAACTGTGACAGGGTAGAGCCAGGAACGCTGGTCTGATGCTGAAGGGCTGCTTCATCTCTGAGTGATGACAGGAAGAGCTTTGATGGCTTTGATGCTGCACCTTCCAGGGGTTACCGCTTAGGCTTCACCTCCCTGTTAAAATAATCTGTGCAACAAAGAGAGTTTAAAAGCCTGCTGCTGTAGTTAACCCTTTTAACCCCCTGCGTTTCCCCCAAGGATCTGTCATCAGCTGGGGGCGCTGTGGAGTCACTCGGTTCCCGCACTGCTCGGGAGGACAGAGAGTGACCACAGGGGCAGATTTAGCCAGTCATCTGGGTCACACTCCAGGGGTCTTTACTGACGTGTCGTACGAAGGAAGGCTTTGGGATACACACAGAGCAGGGACAGCGCCCCCTGTTGGCCCCAACACCACCTCCAGCAGCTGCCCCAGCTTTCCTAGGAGGAGGAGGAGGAGGAGGAGGAAATCTCCCACACATGCACTCAGGTTCAGGAGTCCATCTACCTTCCTTCAGCTTGGTTCCCCTCCCTTTCCCGGTTTCCCGGTGCACGGTGACGACCACTGATACCCCCAGGGTGGAGGCAGGGTGGTGGGGGCAGAGAATACGAGGTTATATGGAAACCAAAAGAAGAGGAAATAGACAGGAAAACGGAGGAGGACCCGGGCAGGGGCTGACAGCAGTCCCCGTTTTGTTTCGAAGCCTTTGACAGCAGTGTCCTGAAAGTGTACACTTTCAAAGTGGACTCAGGGAAGGGATTGGGACAGGGCCAGTGGCCCCACAACTCAACTCTGTGTGGAGAGGAGACACCATGCTCCCACTCCTCAGGTTCCTCCTCCTCTTACCTTTGGTTCCAGGGAGGAGAGTGTTCCTGATTTATACTTTGTTATTAACTATTTTTACTCTCTCTCTCTCTCTGTCTCTCTTACTCTCTCTCTCTCTGTCTTTGTCTTATTCTTTCTCTTTCTCTCTCTTACTCTCTATCTCTCTCTCTCTCTGCTCTCTCTCTCTGTAGACTACAACGAGTCAGGCCATCTTCCGGCTGCAGTCTGGGGTGTGTCAGCTCTTCAGAGACACTCTCATCAACAAAGGCTTTGTGGAGATACAGACTCCAAAAATTATCTCAGGTAAGATCACCTTCAAACCACATGTCTGTCTGTCTGTCAGTCTCTCTCTCTCTCTCTCTCCCTCTCTGTCTCTCTCTCTCTTCATCTACACAACAGACTAATGTTCCCAAACCCGATGCCACGTGTGGGTTGGAGGGATATAAAGCCCCCAGAAGTTGAGCTGTGTTTTCTGGAGCTCCATCCAGCAACATCAGGATGACCCTGGGTCTCAGAATTGATCATCCAACATCAGTCATGTTCTGAAGGCTGCCATCAAATCCTCACTGCCATGTTCTGGTACCGATGTAAACCAGGACCAGACTTCTTATAACTCATCTTTCATCATGTCTCTCTCTCTCTCTCTCTCTCTCTCTCTCTCTCTCTCTGCCCTCTGTTAACCTCAGGTAATGTGTTTAGTAATTAGCTCCTACTCTCGAGCACTTCAACATGACAGAAACAGGCTCACCAGTCCTTATCTACACACACACACACACACACAGAGAGAGAGAGAGAGAAGGAAACATACTGTGAGAGAGTGAACAAGACAAAGCCGAAGAGGGAGGTGGTTTTGGGGAGAGACCTACACAGAAAGTGAGGAGTGTGTGAGAGAGAGACAGAGACAGAGAGAGAGAGAGGGAGGTCCAGCTTGGTGTTATCAGTTCTGTGAAAACAGTGTGAAGGACGGATGCTGAGAGGGGACTAAAGGCCAGCAGAGTGAAAACAGTGTGTGAGGAGGAGGAGAGAAGGTCGTGTCCCATATCTCTCTGTACGTCCACTCCTCTGGACTGATACACCCTGTGGTCTTGACTCTTCGGGAGTTCATGATCACAGCTCGTCTACAGGACACTGCTGTCTGGGCCCACTTTCCATTTGGTCTCAGCCAGTTCACTTGAGTCCGGCGTGCTCTACCGGCCCGGCCGCTTTACAAACAGAACCCTTTAATACCTCCCAGACTATTCTTCACAGTGGAACATAGTTCTGTTTCTTAGTGAAGCGTCTGTGACCTGCTTCGGTCCAAACCCCACGAGCCCCACAGCAGTGTTCTCCCCCTGTGTAAACAGCCCCTGTTCAGAACGCCCGCTTTCAGCACCTGTTCCTTTAAATGATAATGAGCCGCTCGCTGTTCACCCCGACCCCGAGCGCACAGCAGTGAGGAGCGAGGAGCAGAAGCTCTGGTTTTTAGCCGTTTTCACTCTGTTCTCTTTCTTCTCCGTTTTTACTCAGTGCTCTTATTTCTCCGCTCTCGTTGTGTCTGTTTCGCTGAGTTTAACCTCGTCTTTGCGCTCTCACATAAACACGGGTCCAGCGCTGTGATTGGACAGACTCAGACGAGGGGGCGGGGCCATTCTAAAGTCTCTGCACTTGACGTCAGAAGCGGAGCAGAATCAGAACGACTCGTTTTATCCTGTGTTTCAGACTCAGGCAGCGCACAGAACACTGACTGGGCTCTTGTTTCACAGTGTGGGGGTTGGTGGGCTCCAGATTCACACATTAATGTGAATATGCCTTTCTCCCTTTTTAAAATTCTCTAATGAATTGAATGAACTGATGTTCCATTGTCGTACTGCTACTTTGAGCCGTGTAAGTGTTGATATGCGTCATGTGTGTGATATTTTTCAGAGATATTTCTGCTCGTCTTCGACTGTGTTACAGCTTTCAGATCCACATCCACAGTGACCTCACTCAGATTCCCTCACACATCTTTATATACGCCTCTTTTTAGATCAGCCAATCACTGTGTGTGTGTGTGTGTGTGTGTGTGTGTGGAGTCCTCTGGTTGTGCTGCTTGCGTAGTTTTGTGGTTTTACACACTGCAGGGAGAAAAAAAAACAAACGGTTGCTCTCACTTCCCCATTTTTTCAGCCGGCCAATCAGATCGCGGCGCCTTTTTACGTTTGTATTTGAACTTGCCGCTCTTTTTTTCCCCTCATTTTCTAGTTTTTTCGGGGCGTACCAGCTGCAGTTGGAACAACACGTTGTTCTTTCACAAAATAAACCACATCCGGTGCACACACCCTTTCTATCGGCCGAGCTCACGCCCGGAGTGAGGGAGTGAGGGGGTGCCATGCAGAACAAATTGTCCTTGAAGACCACAGTCATGAAAACAAATGATTATCGAGTCATATCTGCAACACACACTGAACCAGTGACGTCAGGAGTGACCTGAGATGGAAAGGGTTACAATACACTGTGTCCAAATACTTGTTGATACCTTTAATAGATATGAAGTTACACGTGTTTAAATACACACACACACACATATATACACACACACGTACACACACACACACGTGTACATACACATACATATACACACACACACACACACATATATACACACACGTACACACACACACACGTGTACATACACATACATATACACACACACACACACACATATATACACACACGTACACACACACATACATATATATACACACACACGTACACACACACACATATACACACACACGTACACACACACATACATATACACACACACACACACACGTGTACATACGCATACATATACACACACACACATACACACACACGTACACACACACATATATATACACACACGTAAACACACACACACACACACACGTGTATATACACACGTCTATATACACATACATACACACGCACACACACACACACACACATGTACATACACATACATACATACATACATACATACATATATATATATATATACACACACACAAATTCAGTCTTCTGAAATGGAGAGATTATTGTATTGATCCCAGGAGGAAAATCAAGTGTCACAGCAGCGCAGTAAAGACAGAGTAAAGAAGCACAAGTGAAAGTAGGATATAAATAAATACAAGCTTCTGAAAAAAGAACTGCACTAAATCAGTAAAGGATTGCAGTAATCTACCAGCTACGACAAAAACGACCGCAGTAACATCAGGGAAAACATTCAAAACTTAAACCGAAAGATGTAGACGCTCCAAAAAAAAAAAAGAAGTAATGAGAGCGTCACATGAGCCTAAGGTCACCGTGCCCAATGCCAAGCGCTGTCCAGAGGGGTGTAAAAGCCCCCAGCACTGCCCCAGAGCAGTCAGACTGTGGGGGGGGGGCATGAAGAACACCTTGTCCTCTCTGACCACAGTCATGCAAAACACAGTTACTCAGCCGTATCTCCCACATCCGCTGCTCCTCTGACGTCAGGTGTGTTTTAGAACCGGACCCGTGCTGTTCCTCGCTACGATACACCACTGACATAGGTTTAGGGTCGCCATGCCCAATGCCAAGCTCTGGCTAGAGGGGTGTGGGCTGTGGAGCAGTGGACCTGTGTTCTCTGGAGTCACAGAGCTCCATCCAGAACCTTTGGGAGGAGTTGGGATTCAGAGCTAATCATAATGTCTAATCACCAGACATTGCCAAAACACCAGAGGAGAGTGGAAACTGCCCAGGTCCGTCACATCAGCTCACAGACCACTGACTCTCATTGTGAAGAGGGAAGGGAGGGGGGCCATAAAACCCACCCGCCCAGAGACAGCGAGGCCTGTTGTGCTCTCTAAGGACCCGTGGACTCTGAGGCATCACCAGGGATCTGGATGTTGCAAGCCATCAAATCTTCACAGCAGTGTTCTGATGTGAACTGAAAGTTATGAAAAATTAAAGTAACAGAAGGAAGAACAGAGAACAGAGCCTCTGTTGTTGTTGCTCTGTGCTCAGCACTGTAGAAACTGCACTATGTAACATTTGGAGGAGGATAAGAAACCAATCCCTGTTCCCGTCCTCTCCTCCTTCATTTCAGCACAGTGCTGTTTTCAGGGCTAAGTGTTTTATTTATTATTCCTGACGACTTCAGGCTTTTGCACAGCACTCTTTCTTCTGATGATGGACAGAATAATGGCACGTTCATCTGAAGAAATAAGAGGATGATTGCGAATCTTGATTAACCAATACAGAGCTGACATTATGCAGCTGGATTTGATGTTACACAACCAGCTCGGACCAGAGAGGACCGTTATATTATTTCACAGAGGCTTTGAGTTGTGTAAGTGTTTACAATACCTACTTTCTTTTCTCAGTCTGGTGTGTGTGTGTGTGTGTGTGTGTGTGTGTGTGTGCGCTGCTGTGTTGTAATGCTGTGTAGTAGCCCCCCCCCCCCCCCCCTCTCTCTCTCTCCCTCTTTCTCTCGCCCACGTGTTTGTATATGCCCCATATTTAAATCCACCAATGGCGTGAGAGAGTGCATGGTGTCACACCTATGGTATGGTATCCCATCTATACCATGACTCATATCACACAACGGCCACCAGTAGAAAACGAGATGTGATGATTTAAACATGTTTGTAGACGCCTCTTATAATGAGTCAACACCAAACGTTCAGTCTCTCACACCCTGTTTGTAGCAGGTCACCAGCCTCAGAGTCGTATATGAGGCCGGGGACTCCAGTGCCTTTTGGGATGTATATGGTTTTAAATAAAAGTCTGTGACCCGCTTTGGTCCAAACCCCACGAGCCCCACAGCAGTGTTCTCCCCCTGTGTAAACAGCCCCTGTTCAGAACGCCCGCTTTCAGCACCTGTTCCTTTAAATGATAATGAGCCGCTCGCTGTTCACCCCGACCCCGAGCGCACAGCAGTGAGGAGCGAGGAGCAGAAGCTCTGGTTTTTAGCCGTTTTCACTCTGTTCTCTTTCTTCTCCGTTTTTACTCAGTGCTCTTATTTCTCCGCGCTCGTTGTGTCTGTTTTGCTGAGTTTAACCTCGTCTTTGAGCTCTCACATAAACACGGGTCCAGCGCTGTGATTGGACAGACTCGGACGAGGGGGCGGGGCCATTCTAAAGCAGAATCAGAACAGCTTGTATTATCCTGTGTTTTCGGACAGTAAACTGACTGGGGTCTTGTTTCACAGTGTGTGGGTTGGTGGGCTACTGATGTAATCAAAATGCACTTTGTATCTTTACCTGGAGATGTATTGTTGTTTCTCCTGTAGCTGCCAGTGAGGGAGGAGCCAACGTCTTCACAGTGTCGTACTTTAAGACGAGCGCTTACCTGGCCCAGTCTCCTCAGCTCTACAAGCAGATGTGTATCTGCGCTGACTTCGACAAGGTGTTCTGTGTAGGACCAGGTAAACACACACACACACAAGTGCTTTTGCTACCATTGTGGATACCATAGCAACCACCTGGGATACCATTACACCTCCCTAACAAGCACTTAGCAAACCCCAGGCATCAACCTAACAGCTACTTAAATCACCATAGCAACCACACAGCTTAGCAACTGTTAGTAACACAATAGTAGCCAATCAGCAAAATCCTAGCGACCACCCGGAATATCGTAACAGACGTCTAGCGACCACCCGGGACACCACAGATGTCCCATTTTCACCCGTACGTGTGAGTGATTTAAAGATAATGAAAGGAGGATGGTCCAGTACAAACGGTCCATAACTCCCTGGGATTTTTTTGCATATTTTTGTTTGACTGTTGGCACGCCGAGGCTTTGCTTCAACAATGACGCAATCCAGAAAACATCCCCCTACAGCCCCCCGTTCCTGTCAGATTCCCATCAGTTCAAAACATTCAGAGATGAATGAAGGAAAACCACAGGCATTGGCTGGAATGTTGTAGTAATTCCTTATTTTATCCCAACCAGAGCCAAACAGGCACTTTACATCAACCTTTACATCACACACACACACACACACACACACACACCCACGCACACACACACACCCACACACACACACACCCACGCACACGCGCACACACACACACCCACACACACACACACCCACGCACACGCACACACACACACACACACCCTGACCCTAATCTTAAATCCTAAATTTACTGCAGCCCTAAATGTACTCTAGCCCCTGAACTCACCCGGACGCGCACAGTAGTGAGAAACATTGGTCAATGAGGCCCTCTGCTGGTCAGAGCAAGTATCACATCACACTCCATATGAAGCCTGTCGCTAATGTATTATTTTTATATCATTTTATTTATCACTGTTATTTTTTTCACACAAAAAAGTGCTACTTAACGTAGTGTGACCTTCACACCAGGTCCGACCCTCTCTCTGAAAACGCTGACAGAGGAAAACGAGCGGCATCTGAATTAATGTGACTCTGAGAATAGGCCTCGAGTTTTATTTTGTTTGTAAACATTTATTTACAGAAATGTCCCTTCACTCCACCGTCCACACGATCCACGTTTAACACGGCTTTATTCTAAGGGACGTATAGGTTAGAGTTTATTGGGAAAATCAAATTAATTCTTTTTTAATTTTTTCTTTTGTTTCTCATCTACCTCTCTCTCTCTCTCTCTCTCTCTCACTCTCCCTCTCTCTCTCTCTCTCTCACTCTCCCCCTCCCTCTCTCTCTCTCTCTCTCTCACTCTCCCCCTCCCTCTCTCTCTCTCTCACTCTCCCCCTCCCTCTCTCTCTCTCTCTCTCTCTCTCTCTCTCTCTCACTCTCTCTCTCACTCTCCCAGTGTTCAGAGCTGAGGACTCGAACACTCATCGTCACCTGACTGAGTTTGTGGGGTTGGATATAGAGATGGCCTTCAACTACCACTACCACGAGGTCGTCGACTCCATCACTGACACCATGGTGCAGATCTTCAAAGGGCTCAGAGACAAGTGAGACACACACACACAGTGTTAGATATATGCAGTCCTAAAATCATCAGATGTGTTAGAGACGTTTAAAAAAGGCGAATAATTACGAATCCAGGACCTTAACGTAACGAGACATGTCACTGATCCACTTCCTGTTCCACATTTTACCATGAACCCCACGCTCAGGAGAAATGGAGGGCGACGTCTTTGTGTCGGCTCCCGTCCAATCACAACGCCGTCCTGTGTCTCTGAAAACGGAGGGCTTCAAAAACACTGTTCAAGGGGGTGATTTTTGAAAATGTGTGTGTGAGGGCGGGTGTTTGAGGGTGTGTGTGTGAAGGTGTGTGAGAGGGCGGGTGTTTGAGGGCGTGTGTGTGAGGATGTGATTACATAGAACCACTGACACTAGCATGAGCATTTACTGCCACCTAGTGTCCAGAAGAGGAACCTCTGAGCTCTGAGAATGCTGTAATCGTACTAGAGCTCTGTCTCTGCCCGTGTGTGTGTGTAGTTTCCAGACGGAGATCCAGACGGTGTGTAAGCAGTACCCCAGTGAGCCGTTTAAGTTCCTGGAGCCGACTCTGAGGCTGGAGTACCGCGAGGGCGTGGCCATGCTCCGAGCTGCGGGAGTGGAGATGGGGGACGAGGAGGACCTCAGGTAATGGTCTCACACACAAACACACCTCTGAGGAACGAGAGAGACGTGCACAACGTGTGGTTAAACACTCGAGGGTGGAGGAGGAGGAGAGCACTCTTAATGAGCTACTGACAGTGATAAAACTTTCTCTCTCTCTCTGGTAAAGGAGAAATATTGTGACAGAAGTTAGATCTCATCCTTGTTCATGTTTTTTACAGCACACCTAATGAAAAATTGCTGGGGCGTCTGGTCAAGGAGAAGGTAAATAACACACACACACACACACACACAGTAGTGTGGTCCATCGCTGTATGTTACTGTAGCCATGTTCAGGGTGTAGTGTGTATGATGAACACAAAATAAGTGCCTGATGAAGTAATGAATGCCTTTTCTCACACGTCTTCTTTTCATTAGTACGACACTGACTTCTACGTTCTGGATAAATATCCTCTGGGAGTGCGGCCCTTCTACACCATGCCTGACCCCAGCAACCCCGTAAGCCTCATACCTCTATCCACAGCTGCTCTGCCCCTCTGTACTTTCAGTAGCGGGCGCTGCCAGTGTCTTAAAACCTCTGTTCAGTGCAGCTCTCTGGAAATTAATGTAGTGTAAATAGAACATAGAAATCTAATGTACTTTCCTCATTCTTTAGAAATATTCCAACTCCTACGACATGTTCATGAGAGGAGAGGAGATTCTGTCTGGAGCTCAGAGAGTTCACGACGCTCAGCTGCTGACTGAGAGAGCTCTGCATCACAACATCGGTAACAACACACTCACAAACTACACGCTGCATCACCCTCTGTAATAACACACTCACAAACTACACACTGCATCACAACATCGGTAACAACACACTCACAAACTACACGCTGCATCACAACATCGGTAACAACACACTCACAAACTACACACTGCATCACAACATCGGTAACAACACACTCACAAACTACACGCTGCATCACAACATCGGTGATAACACACTCACAAACTACACACTGCATCACAACATTGGTGATAACACTCTCAAACTACACACTGCATCAAAACATCTGTGTTAACACACTCACAAACTACACGCTGCATCACAACATCGGTGATAACACACTCTCAAATTAACACTGCATCACAACATCTGTGATAACACACTCAAACTACACGCTGCATCACAACATCTGTGATAACACACTCAAACTACACGCTGCATCACCACATCTGTAAAAGCACACTCTTAAACTACACGCTGCATCACCCTCTGTAATAACACACTCTTAAACTACACGCTGCATCACCCTCTGTAATAACACACTCTTAAACTACACGCTGCATCACCCTCTGTAATAACACACTCTCAAACTACACGCTGCATCACAACATCTTTGATAACACACTCTCAAACTACACGCTGCATCACAACATCGGTGATAACACACTCAAACTACACGCTGCATCACAACATCTGTAAAAACACACTCTCAAACTACACGCTGCATCACAACATCTTTGATAACACACTCTTAAACTACACACTACATCACCCTTTGTAATAACACACTCTTAAACTACACGCTGCATCACCCTCTGTAATAACACAATTTCAAACTACACACTGCATCACCCTCTGTAATAACACACTCTCAAACTACACGCTGCATCACCCTCTGTAATAACACACTCTCAAACTACACGCTGCATCACCCTCTGTAATAACACAATTTCAAACTACACACTGCATCACCCTCTGTAATAACACACTCTCAAACTACACGCTGCATCACCCTCTAATAACACACTCTTAAACTACACGCTGCGTCACCCTCTGTAATGACACACTCTTAAACTACACGCTGCATCACGACGTGTTATTGTGTTGTAATAGATGTCTTGTGTTGTAGATTTGGAGAAGATCAAGGCGTACATCGACTCGTTCCGTTACGGAGCTCCCCCTCACGCTGGAGGAGGAATTGGTAACTCTCACTTTCCTTAAACTTCTGTCTGCACCCCACGCCTTAGTTTTAATCCACATCTGACTGACAGCTGCTCCGATTACTGTCAGCGTGTTAACACTGGAGTATGGTCAGTCCATTAAAGAGTTAAACTGAGATGTTTAGTTCAGTTTTTAAAGCAACACTGGGTAGGTCCTGGGCTACCCCTACTTTTGCAGACTGTGATTCATTTTTACAGCACTGTCCTGAAATCAGAGGTGGGGGTAGTTTCCTACCTACTTCCAGACGTTACATAATACAGTTTCTGCAGTGCTGAGCCCAATGTAGCGACTACAGAGGCTCTGTTCTCATTATTTTAGCTCAGCGGAGGATCACAATGAAAGGGCTCAGTCTGGCAGCGAGTCACATTAAGAAACCGATGTTATACTGACACCTAGTGGCCTGGAGGATGTGTGGAGGTTCTTTCTCAAACCAGTTTGAACCTGACCTCACACAGTAATGGCCCCATATATTAGCTCCTCCCTCTGACTGCGCACCTTTCACATCTTTATGTTGGTTTCTGAGTAGTTTAAGGGTAGTTTATGGGTCTTGATTCCTCCTGATTTATTCGTTTTTAATTTTATCATAAAATAAGGTGTAAAAGGAGTCGTGGTGAAGGGAATAAATCACTCTTTTCTGCTCGTTCAGGTCTGGAGAGAGTGACCATGCTGTACCTCGGCCTCCACAACGTTCGCCAGACCTCCATGTTCCCCCGCGACCCCAAGCGTCTGACGCCGTGAGAACGGTCCCACGGACCACCGTCCTGAAGAGAAGGGAGACAGGACACGGGGGAATAAAGTGCCACAATTAACTCATAACAAAATCACATTTGAATCACTCACAAACTAGAGTTCAATAAAAGCAGGGGGAGAATAAGGAGACAACAGTGACACTGTGATGTAGGTGTTCATTTATAAGGCGACTCACCCTCTATTTTCCAGGGTGTAGTTGATTACAGCAGCTCGAGTATCCTCTGTACACCTGCCGTGATCGCTGCTGTTATGTAGAGGTTGTGTAGCCTTATAAACGAAGTGTTACCCGAGAGACTAATGTGCATTCATCTTCCAGAAGGGAATCGGTGTTCAGTAACGGCAGAGATGCTGTAGAAGAGGTGAGGGAATATTACGCAGGGTTAAATATATCTTTTTCTACTGAACAAACTTTGGTACTGAGGGCACTACTGACTTTGACTAATCCACACATTTACGGTGATCATAAAGTGTAATTAGGGGTTTTTAATTCACCTGTTAATCATCAGATTCTTATATAAGTAATAAATAATGAAGAACCAATCAAAACCAGATGTGGAACTGGTCTTTAATGTACTTCTGCTGGGGATTGAACCATGAAATGATGTCAGAGCATGGTCGGTTCCATCAGAGAGAGTGAGAAGGAGACACACACCCAGTCACACCACACTCCTCACAGTCACCCGGAGGAAACCCCCACAGACACAGAGAGAACACACCACACTCCTCACAGTCACCCGGAGGAAACCCCCACAGACACAGAGAGAACACACCACACTCCTCACAGTCACCCGGAGGAAACCCCCGCAGACACAGAGAGAACACACCACACTCCTCACAGTCACCCGGAGGAAACCCCCACAGACACAGAGAGAACACACCACACTCCTCACAGTCACCCGGAGGAAACCCCCACAGACACAGAGAGAACACACCACACTCCTCACAGTCACCCGGAGGAAACCCCCACAGACACAGAGAGAACACACCACACTCCTCACAGTCACCCGGAGGAAACCCCCACAGACACAGAGAGAACACACCACACTCCTCACAGTCACCCGGAGGAAACCCCCGCAGACACAGAGAGAACACACCACACTCCTCACAGTCACCCGGAGGAAACCCCCACAGACACAGAGAGAACACACCACACTCCTCACAGTCACCCGGAGGAAACCCCCACAGACACAGAGAGAACACACCACACTCCTCACAGTCACCCGGAGGAAACCCCCGCAGACACAGAGAGAACACACCACACTCCTCACAGTCACCCGGAGGAAACCCACGCAGACACAGGGAGAACACACCACACTCCTCACAGACAGTCACCCGGAGTGTGTGGTGTGTTCTCCCTGTGTCTGCGTAGGTTTCCTCCGGGTGACTGTGAGGAGTGTGGTGTGTTCTCTCTGTGACGGCGGGGGTTTCCTTTGAGTGCTCCGGTTTCCTCCCATGCTCCAAAAGTGCACGTTGGTAGGTGAATTGGAGACTCAAACGTGTCCGTAGGTGAGTGTGTGTGTTGCCCTGTGAAGGACTGGTGCCCCCTCCAGAGTATGTTCCCGCCTTGCACCCAGAGCCTACCCTCCACCACCCTGAACTGGATAAGGGTTACAGACAATGAATGAATCATTTACAATTTGTATTTAACTCTTAGACTAATGTTGTTTTTAGACATCTACTACGAACATGTGCTGTTTTGCTTTATGTATTTATTATTTACTATTTAACTTTTAAACGTACACAAACCCCTCACCTGACTGTCCGAGGACCCACCCAGGACCCCAGAACCCTGCAGCTGAGAGACAAAGACACTGTCTACAGCGCCACCATGCTGCCATTCTTTCTGGATCATTCTGGTCTGAAATAGAGTCGAAGCTCCGGAGTCACTGATGAGACCCAGTCATAAAACAGCAGCACAATTAAACCACCAACACCCGTGTAGAAATAAAGTATGATTTGAGGTGATTTGCTCTGGAATGTACAGGTCCATTAACATTTAAACATAGCTCCCACACTCCTCTGTGAGAAGATACGGGCCGAGAGCTGTTGGGTTAGATTTAGTAATGAGACGTGACAGAAACGTGCTTTGGTGTTTTTCCAGCTCTGAATCTACCAACACCAGTCCCGTATCACTTTACAGAGTCGACTCTACAGCCGAGTCACTAACGACGTGGGGTCGTCTCACTACCGATCCGGTTCGTTTGAACAGTTCCTTTCAATTCAGGTTTCGATCCAACCGATTCGTTGTTCTAGTACCACCCAACTGATTCGATTCTTAATTATTCTTCAAACGCAGGTGAAGGACTTCCCACAGCTGCTCAAGTGACCAAACAACAACTTGGTCCAGTGAGGTTTACCACATAAAGTTATTAGAAAAAAGTGCTCAGGCCCATGGAGAAAAAAACTGAAGTTGTGATCTTTCATCCTTTTCTTTGTCAACAGTGAATGAATGATATTAGAGGCATGTACTGGCTCCTGAAGTTGGAGTCTCAGGAGTTTGCGGTCAATCCTTCAGGCCGTGGTGTGTTCCCTCTGTGTCTGTGTGGGTTTCCTCCGGGTGCTGACTGTCCACAGGTGTGAGTGAACTATAGTGTGAAATTGTGCACACGTGAGTGAGTGACTAGGTGACAGTGTGAATGAGTTGTGAGATTGTGATGACTGGGTGAGTCTGTGAACCTGTGTAAAGGTTTGAACAGTGGGACTGACCGGGTGACTAGGAAAATACTGCACTCATAACTTGGGACTCGGAGTCGACTTCAACTAATGCGAACCTCATTATAGTAACCGACTCAGACGCTTTGGAGCTAAAGACTCGACTCTTTGGGAGCCGACTCCCCTATCTCTAATCTCAAGCCCGAGTCCAGTTTCAATGAGCGCCGTTGAGAGCCACGGGAGGGAGCAGCGAAGAGCGCTCCGCGGTGGAGCTCCATCAGCCCGGTGAGAGAAGCGCAGAGCCGCCGGAGAGAGAGAGAGAGAGAGAGAGAGTGTCCGCGGTAGAGCTCCATTAGCCCGTTCAGAGCAGCAGAGAAACAGCGGTGAGTTAAACAGCTCCGGTTTGAGCGGGAACGATTACATTTAAATTCAAACGAAAATAAATCCGTTGGTTTTCAACGGTCTCCGCGTCCTCTCAGAGGAACCTTCATTACCGTTAAAGTGTTAATGTTCACCCACTGTTAGTGAAAATACAATAACTATTCCAGCAATGAATTAGACTAGATTTGACTTTAGTAAATGACTGAAAATATCTCATTTATGGAGGACATGACTTTATTCTAACAGCAGTCGCCTGTGTCTGTTTTAATGATAGAATAAACAGGTGAATGTTACTAAAGTTTACTTTTTAATGATTTGTAAAGCGTACATTTCATTTTTAATTATTGCCACATTTATTATGTTAGATTTTTGTCAGCAAATATATGATGATAACTTTAGAAAACGTTTTAATTACAATTTATTTATTTATTTATTTAATTGTGTCCATGTATTTGGCCCCAGTATTAATTAAATAATCCTTATTCTGTTTTTAAATGACAAATTGATAATAGTCCATTTCTATTGCAGTAATGACAGTTTTCCTCACATGAGTTGGAAAGAAGTTAGCCAGTCAAATTCATCAAATGATTAAAATAGTTGAAGTAAATCAATGGCTACGATTAAGGATTTTGTTTATTTGTTTGTATGTGATTTAAAGGAACACTAGTATTTCTACATTACATTACAGTTACTAAATGATTGTAATATTCAGTGGAGCAGTAATGGGGAGAATAGAGCTTCTGTGGAGGCTATGGATGTGGATGGCCAGCGTATGCAGCTGCTAACTTTAGCCAGATTAGCTCACTTTTACTCATTAGACATCGGTTTTGAGAGAGAGAGAGAGAGAGAGAGAGAGAGACCGTGTTTAAGTCAGTGACGGAAAGAGTTATGGGGCAAAATAGTGAATCATTTCACTTTAACTTAGTGGATCTCAGGATGTTGCCTTTTGAATCTAAAATCCTACTGGGAAAAGTCATGTAGGTACCTGGGGTCCTGGCCTAATTTCTTCTTCTATGGTAAATCCTCAGATATTTTTCCCCATACATATCAGACATGACTGTTTTTCTCTCCTCCACTGAGAAGATCATCCCAAATCGCCAAAGGAAATGAGTTCATAACAAACCCCTCCAATCTGCAAAGGGCTTTTGCTCGGTTGCAGACGGCCTAGACGTATTTTACCTCACTACACGTGTAAGACATGTTGGTGAAAACACAGCCCAAGCAGAATATTTCAAAATATCTTCACTCAGTATGAAGACTTTAATCCCAGAAGGCTGCACAGATGCAGTGACTACAATAAGTTGAAAAGTTATTTTACCGAAACATAACAAACTGGTTGATTACTGAATTATGATTTGATTTCACAGGAACCTCACAATGTCTAAGTCCGATCTTCCTCCGGCTTATGAAGAGTCCGCACATCACAGGCACCATCAGTATGGTCCTCAGCGGCAAGTAGGTAGTTACCCATATCCAGCGTATGGATATCCCCCGCAGCCCGGGGTCTACAGTGGCCCAGTGCATCCCACTAATCCTTCAGGACCCTGGGTATCGGGGTACCCAGCAGCCGGCATGCCCTCTGTCATCCCAACCTACCTCCCTTCAGGAATGCCTTCCTCCAACATGAGTAAGCACTTAGGGTCTGAATCTCTCAAAATTTGAGCATATTATGAAATCTCAATTATTTTATTTATTTTTCCGTCCACAATTGGGAGAGCATTATGTTTAAAAATACACAACTCTGACTAAAAAAATATAAACATAGAACATAAGTACATTCATTCATTCACTGTCTGTAACCGTGTAAGTTCAGGGTCTTGGGGTGTCCGACGCTTACCCGGAATCATTGGGCGCAGGGCAAGAACAACCCTGGAAGGGGCTCCAGTTCATCACAGTGCGACATTCACTCACACACTCACACCTACGGAAACTTTTGAGTCTCCAGTCCACCTACCAACATGTGTTTTTGGAGCATGGGAGGAAACCGGAGCACCCGAAGGAAACCCACACAGACACAGAGAGAACACACCACACTCCTCACAGACAGTCACTCGGAGGAAACCCACGCAGACGCAGGGAGAACACACCACACTCCTCACAGACAGTCACCTGGAGGAAACCCACACAGACACAAGGAGAACACACCACACCCCTCACAGACAGTCACTCGGAGGAAACCCACGCAGACGCAGGGAGAACACACCACACTCCTCACAGACAGTCACCTGGAGGAAACCCACACAGACACAAGGAGAACACACCACACCCCTCACAGACAGTCACCCGGAGGAAACCCACACAGACACAGAGAGAACACACCACACTCCTCACAGACAGTCACCCGGAGGAAACCCACGCAGACACAGGGAGAACACACCACACTCCTCACAGACAGTCACCCGGAGGAAACCCACGCAGACACAGAGAGAACACACCACACTCCTCACAGACAGTCACCCGGAGGAAACCCATGCGGACACAGGGAGAACACACCACACTCCTCACAGACAGTCACCCGGAGGAAACCCACACAGACACAGAGAGAACACACCACACTCCTCACAGACAGTCACCCGGAGGAAACCCACGCAGACACAGGGAGAACACACCACACTCCTCACAGACAGTCACCCGGAGGAAACCCACACAGACACAGAGAGAACACACCACACTCCTCACAGACAGTCACCCGGAGGAAACCCACGCAGACACAGGGAGAACACACCACACTCCTCACAGACAGTCACCCGGAGGAAACCCACGCAGACACAGAGAGAACACACCACACTCCTCACAGACAGTCACCCGGAGGAAACCCACGCAGACACAGGGAGAACACACCACACTCCTCACAGACAGTCACCCGGAGGAAACCCACGCAGACACAGGGAGAACACACCACACTCCTCACAGACAGTCACCCGGAGGAAACCCACGCAGACACAGGGAGAACACACCACACTCCTCACAGACAGTCACCCGGAGGAAGTGACTGCAGTGTTTGCTTCTCATGGGGGTAGCCAATGTATAAAAGAACCATTGTAGATAAAGGCTGGGTGCTATTTCATTTCGATGTTTGAAAGTAGACCGCAGCATGTAATATTGGTTATTAATGTAAGCAGTTATAACTGAGTGTAATAATGTTTCTAACACGTTTCATTGAGGTCAGTCTTCTAGTGCATGTTTATATGAGAGAAAGCTCTTTGTTGCCGTTCTGTTGAAAGTGGTGCATGGTTCAGAGAGGTTTTGTTGTAGTATTTTTATCAATAATCTGATGTCCTGTTTGTGTAGGTGTGTAATTCAACGCCTAGTCTAAATTATCAGACAAAAAAGAATCAGTTTTATTCATCTATTCATCACTAATTCAAACTCAGTTCATTCATAACGTACCCAGAGAGAACCCGAGGATAATCTGCTTCAGAGAGGAGAAAAACGCAATGTCAGACCTTTGAGAGTCCTACATTTGGGTGGTGTTTTATTGAAATGTTTGTTATTCAGTGCCAATGACCTTCACAGAGTAACAGCAGCTTCAGACCTACAGAAGAGAACAAAACCTCTGTGGAAGGCAGACAAAGCTCTTTTTATTGCCACCCGCTCTGAGGCGGACAAGGAGCTGTAAGAGAGCCTACAGCAGTCGGTAAAAAGTCAGTAAAACAATGTTTGGTGTTGCAGGAGAGACAGAAGACTTTGTAGCTGGTGGATTATGGGAAAGCATGAGTGTCCGACACGCCTTCATCAGAAAGGTGAGTCCAGCCTGCTGAGCTTCAACAGGACGTCTTCAGCTGCTGTAATCATAGAGTAACGTGTTCAATGATAAATGAGTCTTCAGTCTGCGTTCAGATTCAGAGTCTGGGTCTCTGCCATTTAGACAGTGAGACACATTAGGAGACAGTGAGGGATCCAGGACAGATGCTTGTTTCCTACACGTCTTTGAAGGATGGTGGTTCAAGGGGCTGGCTCAGGCCGGGTCCATCATGTAGAGAGGGGCTGGTTCTGACCGGGTCCATCATGTAGAGAGGGGCTGGTTCTGACCGGGTCCATCATGTAGAGAGGGGCTGGTTCTGACCCGGTCCATCATGTAGAGAGGGGCTGGTTCTGACCGGGTCCATCATGTAGAGAGGGGCTGGTTCTGACCCGGTCCATCATGTAGAGAGGGGCTGGTTCTGACCCGGTCCATCATGTAGAGAGGGGCTGGTTCTGACCGGGTCCATCATGTAGAGAGGGGCTAGTTCTGACCCGGTCCATCATGTAGAGAGGGGCTGGTTCTGACCCGGTCCATCATGTAGAGAGGGGCTGGCTCAGGCCGGGTCCATCATGTAGAGAGGGGCTGGTTCTGACCGGGTCCATCATGTAGAGAGGGGCTGGTTCTGACCCGGTCCATCATGTAGAGAGGGGCTGGTTCTGACCGGGTCCATCATGTAGAGAGGGGCTGGTTCTGACCGGGTCCATCATGTAGAGAGGGGCTGGTTCTGACCGGGTCCATCATGTAGAGAGGGGCTGGCTCAGGCCGGGTCCATCATGTAGAGAGGGGCTGGTTCTGACCGGGTCCATCATGTAGAGAGGGGCTGGTTCAGGCCGGGTCCATCATGTAGAGAGGGGCTGGTTCTGACCGGGTCCATCATGTAGAGAGGGGCTGGTTCAGGCCGGGTCCATCATGTAGAGAGGGGCTGGTTCTGGCCGGGTCCATCATGTAGAGAGGGGCTGGCTCAGGCCGGGTCCATCATGTAGAGAGGGGCTGGTTCAGGCCGGGTCCATCATGTAGAGAGTGGCTGGCTCAGGCCGGGTCCATCACGTAGAGAGGGGCTGGTTCTGACCGGGTCCATCATGCAGGCAGGGGCTGGTTCAATCTTGGCGTTGTAGTCAAGCATCATTTGAAGACGAGGGAGTGTTTTCTCCATAGTTTATCAGTCTTTGTTTCAGAGACACGTTTTTGTTCTGAAACAGTGAAGTGAATGTGGCTCCATTCATTTGAAAAAAGGGGAAGTGCATGTTTAGAAGAAAAGGGGAAGTGCATGTTTAGAAGCTGGGATTAATATTATCTGTGTTTCATGTTGTGTTTGACAGGTCTATCTCATATTAGCAGCACAGCTGCTGTTCACAACTTCAGTTGTAGCGGTGTTCACGTTTGTGTGAGTATAAATAAACAGCTGTGTGAATCAGAACAGACTGCGTGTGTGTTACACATTAATGACCCTGTCTGTGTTGTTTGTTATTGCAGGGATCCTGTGCGCTTTTTCGTAATCAAGTATCCCGCTATTTACTGGGCTTCATTGTGAGTTGTGTTACATTCACAGTTTTTATTTCCACTGTGTCACTTACACGGACTGTTTACACCATTGTGAGGAGTAACTGAATCGTCTCGTCCACAGTGCTGTGTATTTCGTCACGTACCTGGTGTTGGTGTGCTGTGAGAAACCACGGTGAGTTTAATGTTTCTTCCTCATTGGGTCACACTCACATTTGGCTGTAAATGACCTTACAGTCGGTGGCTGTTTTCTTGCTCACAGTGCTCCGGAGTCTGTTCCCCAAAGCAGGATTTGTGAGTGAGCTTGATAACTCATACCTGGTCCTAACCGATGTGAAAACCCGAGAGAACCCACACGTAACAATATTTCTCTAAGGTTTTCTCTGTGCTTGCTCATTGTTAGTGTTCACAATCCGTCCTCAGTGAAGCACCACACACTTTCAGATTGCTCAAGCAAAGCCTTAAAGCAAAGCTCTCAGTTTACCGTTCAGTCTACGTCCCCACTCTCACCTATGCTCATGAGCTCTGGGTAATGACCGAAAGAACGAGATCGCGGATACGAGCGGCCAAAATAAGCTTTCTCTGACGGGTTGCTAGGCGAACTCTCTAGGTGCTCCTTCACGTTGAGAAGACTCGGTTGAGGAGGTTCGGGCGTCTGATAAAGATGCCTCTTGGACGCCTCCTACTGGAGGTAAACCAGACACATCCAACTGGAAGGAGGCCCCGGGGTAGACCCAGGACACGCTGAAAGGATTGTGTCTCCCGTCTGGTCTGGGAACGCCTGGGGATCCCCCAGGAGGAGCTGGTGGAAGCTGTGGGGGACAGCAACGTCTGGGATTCCTTGCTCGCCCTGTTGCCACAACGACCCTGAAATAGATTACGGGGAAAAGATGATGATGACGACTCAAAACTGCACACAATGTGATATTCTTCACCATTTCAGAGACAAATAAGCATTTAGGATTTTACTGTTAATGAGGGCACTCCTCTTTATCCAGTTTCTCAAATAAGACTTTAATCCCGTCTAAAGAATCTGAATATCCTGTCTACACACCTTTTAAAGAATCATAAATCTGCTCAGTCTAATCATATTGAGCCACTCGTTTCTCGCTGTTTCCTTTATTTACAGGAGACGATTTCCCTGGAACATGGTCCTCCTCTTTGTTTTTGTAAGTGCTGGAGTTACAGATCATGTGCAGTGTGCAGTGAAATGGCAGTAAACATTTAAAATGTAGAAACAGGCACTACATTGACCTGGAATAACACTTCAGCGTAGACTCTCTCCCCTGTGTATAGTGTTATAGTGTTAATGCATATTAAGAAATACATTTAGTGCCAGGGCTTCTCCAAACACTTGGATCTTCTCAAATACTGTTAATACATTGTATAATGTTCATTTGATTCACTTAAATATTGATCAGATTTTAACGCCAGTCCAATGCAGTTTCATCTTAATGTCGTGCCGTGAGTCTGATATCGTTGTGAGACTGATTAGATCACTTGTGTTTCTTTTATTATCCACTGTCTTTGTGTTTAAACGCATGCAGATCACATCTCCCACTTTTCTCCCACAGACTCTTGCTATGTCCTACATGACAGGAACCATTGCAAGGTTAGTCATAAACACATCCCTAGTTTGCTGTAAATATGTGTGCGACTTTGTCTGTGCCACATTCAGGGAAGTTATTTTTCATTCAAAGCCTGAATACTACATTTTTGGCCTTATGTAGTTATCTAGGTGTTATATCATAGCACCACTGGCCTCACTCTCTCGGTCTGACACCAATAACAACTACGGTGTGGGAGAGCTGTAGCTGGAGTCCCTGTATCTGGACATTTAGGGGAATATATCTTTGGTAATTAAACTTTGGTCCAAACCCCACGAGCCCCACAGCAGTGTTCTCTCCCTGTGTAAACAGCCCCTGTTCAGAACGCCCGCTTTCAGCACCTGTTCCTTTAAATGATAATGAGCCGCTCGCTGTTCACCCCGACCCCGAGCGCACAGCAGTGAGGAGCGAGGAGCAGAAGCTCTGGTTTTTAGCCGTTTTCACTCTGTTCTCTTTCTTCTCCGTTTTTACTCAGTGCTCTTATTTCTCCGCGCTCGTTGTGTCTGTTTTGCTGAGTTTAACCTTGTCTTTGACCTCTCACATAAACACGGGTCCAGCGCTGTGATTGGACAGACTCAGACGAGGGGGCGGGTCCATTCTAAAGTCTGCACACAGTAAACTGTCTGGTTGGGCTTGTGTCTCAGGTGGGCTCCAGATACACACATTAATGTAAACAGGCACTAAATAAGGGGTTCCTTTAAAACATGTCAGGGGTTAAACCGTCACACGGTAAGAAAAACATTGTTTTTACCTTCAGTCGATGCGTGTCAGTCAGTTTTGTGTTTGTGATTGCAGTTACTTTGACACCAAAGCTGTGTTCCTGGCCCTGGGGATAACGGCAGTGGTGTGTGTGGCTGTGACAGTCTTCTGTTTTCAGACCAAGGTAAAAACCTCTGGGCTCTAGGGCTTCGATCGACGGGGCGGCTCTGAAGCGGGTCTTTGTTTCCCGTATCGAATGACACCATTGTCTCAGCTTACAATGATTGTCTGTCCCTCTTAAAACATTCATGTTTAGCTGAACGTCTCATGCCTTTCCCATCACAGTCCCCTGAGAAAAAACAAAAACCTTCAGCTCTGGAGTCTGGAAAAGAGCAGAATAATTGAGAAAGAAGAAACACAGAAAGAACAAGACACTTGTTGAATTGATTTTGATTTAAATTTCAGTTCACAGTCCATAGCCTTATGGAAGTCATAAACATAACGTAGTGGTGAGTCTTAGATCCCCCAGTGTATACCTCTATTACTAATGACTTTACATGTCTCTATGCACGGTGACGTTAGGCTCATATGCAGCTGCTCACAGCATCCTATTTTGTGAACATCTCTGTCAGATATAAACACATCATTCATTATCTGTAACCCTTATCCAATTCAGGGTCGCGGTGTGTCCAGAGTCTACCTGGAATCATTGGGCGCAAGGCCCAATGCACCCTGCATCCAAAATACACCCTGGAGGGGGCGCCAGTCCTTCACAGGGCAATACACACACTCACATTCATTCACTCACACTCGGACACTTTGGAGTCGCCAATCCACCTACCAACGTGTGTTTTTGGACTGTGGGAGGAAACCGGAGCACCACACACCAACTCCTCACAGACAGTCACCCGGAGGAAACCCACACGGACACAGGGAGAACACACCACACTCCTCACAGACAGTCACCCGGAGGAAACCCACGCAGACACAGAGAGAACACACCACACTCCTCACAGACAGTCACCCGGATGAAACCCACGCGGACACAGAGAGAACACACCACACTCCTCACAGACAGTCACCCGGAGGAAACCCACGCGGACACAGGGAGAACACACCACACTCCTCACAGACTGTCACCCGGAGGAAACCCACGCGGACACAGGGAGAACACACCACACTCCTCACAGACAGTCACCCGGAGGAAACCCACGCGGACACAGGAAGAACACACCACACTCCTCACAGACAGTCACCCGGAGGTAACCCACGCGGACACAGGGAGAACACACTCCTCACACTCCTCACAGACTGTCACCCGGAGGAAACCCACGCGGACACAGGGAGAACACACCACACTCCTCACAGACTGTCACCCGGAGGAAACCCACGCGGACACAGGGAGAACACACCACACTCCTCACAGACTGTCACCCGGAGGAAACCCACGCGGACACAGGGAGAACACACCACACTCCTCACAGACTGTCACCCGGAGGAAACCCACGCGGACACAGGGAGAACACACCACACTCCTCACAGACTGTCACCCGGAGGAAACCCACGCGGACACAGGGAGAACACACCACACTCCTCACAGACTGTCACCCGGAGGAAACCCACGCGGACACAGGGAGAACACACCACACTCCTCACAGACTGTCACCCGGAGGAAACCCACGCGGACACAGGGAGAACACACCACACTCCTCACAGACTGTCACCCGGAGGAAACCCACGCGGACACAGGGAGAACACACCACACTCCTCACAGACTGTCACCCGGAGGAAACCCACGCGGACACAGGAAGAACACACTACACTCCTCACAGACTGTCACCCGGAGGAAACCCACGCGGACACAGGAAGAACACACCACACTCCTCACAGACAGTCACTCGGAGGAAACCCACGCAGACACAGGGAGAACACACCAACTCCTCACAGACAGTCACCCGGAGCGGGAATCGAACCCACAACCTCCAGGACCCTGGAGCTGTGTGACAGCGACACTACCTGCTGCACCACCGTGCCGCCCCAGGAGGAAATATTCCAACCATATGTTACCTAGTGTTGCTTTAATGTCTGTATTAAAGATTTCTGTGATGGGTTTGTTATCGGTTGACTCTTTGTTTATCGCTAGGTGGACTTCACCTCCTGCACGGGTCTGCTGTGTGTGATGGGAGTGGTTGTACTGATCACAGGCATCATTGCAACAGTCGTGCTCTCCATTCAGTATGTGAGTCCTACAGGGGAACACTGTCTGGCATTCGATTCAACACAATGTAAAAGAAACGTGTGGATGTATTTCTGACTGTGTTTAATGGACACCGTGTGAAGAACGAGTGTTTGGAGCTGGAGAGAAGAGGCTGTGACCCTGCAGACGGACAAACAGATAATTAGTGAAATAACGAGCTGTTCTTTCTCAACACACTAGTTGAAGTACTCCCTTTCTCCCCTCTCTCAGATTCCCTGGCTCCACATGCTGTACGCTGCTCTCGGGGCCGTAGTCTACACCCTGGTGAGTCCACAGGAATCTACACCTGTCTACTCCAGTCTGGGCCATCTCTGGCCACTAGGGGGAGGCAGTGGCTGCTCCACGCTCAATGTTAAAGGCCTTGTCTGTGCACAGTTCATGGGTATTCACAAATGAATGCGATTCATAATTAATGCATGTCACTTACAATAATAATTACACTGTAGATCAAAAAGGACCTGGTCTACAGAAACATCTGAGAATCACTGTGTACACAGAACCAAACCCTGGCAGAACAAGTGAACAGCAGATTAATATTCATTTCATATTCAGATCTGTGTATGACATAAAACACACAGTCCATTCATTATTAAAGGTGCTGTAATATTGGTTTTTCAGGTCGTTTAATGCTCCCTTTTTGTTCAAACCCACAGTCACTAGACGCTTCCTCTTTGCTCCTGGTTTCTAACGTATTGCTGTTATATTTTCTTTATTATTTATATTTTTGTGCAGTTCCTGGTGTATCACACTCAGCTTCTGATCGGAAACAGATCTCAGACCCTCAGCCCGGAGGAGTACGTGTTTGCGGCACTTTCTCTTTACGTCGACATCGCCCAGATCTTCATCTTCCTGCTACAGATCACCGGCAGCTCCTCAGACTGAGCTCCACCGTACGTGTGTGTGTGTGTGTGTGTGTGTTTGTGCTTCATTGGCTATGTTTACACTCAGGTTTGTTCCAGTACTAATGGATTAATTCACACTCAGCTCAGTCTGAGGAGAATATCTGTTTACACACACACTACAGAAATCAGACTCACAGCTGCGTATATTTCATTATAAACGCTTACACAACGACGAGAAGCTCAGAGGTCCCAAATCAACCCATACTCCCTACTCCCTAGTGTACTGCACTGGTCTGAGATGATGGACCCTGCTCCTAAGCCCCTCTCTGAACGTCAGGACGGAAGATGTGCAGATTCTGGACAAAGGCTAGCAGAGCATATATATGAAGCATAGGCTACAGATACAG
The DNA here is from genome assembly GCF_029633855.1 of Hoplias malabaricus. NCBI lineage: Eukaryota > Metazoa > Chordata > Actinopteri > Characiformes > Erythrinidae > Hoplias > Hoplias malabaricus. The sequence goes on from NC_089811.1 coordinate 1,113,559, forward strand.
CTTGAGCTTTTACATGCACAGTGCTTGGGAATGTAATCAGATGCAGGGCAGATGTTTACATGGCCTCTACTTTTACATTTACAGGATTTAAAGGTGTATACAGTCCTCATTCAGTCATTCAGATCGAAACTGAGTTCATCTTGGCTGTGGTGTTGTGTGTTATCGGATTATCGGACTGTAAACGTAAACATAGCCTTCAGATGTAGTTATGGAGTGTTAATTGTTAGAGTTCGGTCGATGCAGCCAGGCTCCAGCAGGGGGCAGGGGAAGAGCTGGAGGATCTGGCGCTCAGGAACTCAAATTCCCAGAGTCCTCAGCAGCAATCAGCACCAACCGGCTTCAGCTGTGCAGTGCTGCATTTAACTGTCACATCTGTTCGAAGGAGCGAACGGTGACTGTGGGTTCAGCAAAAGAGAAAACAAAACTAGAAGAAACATTTGAAAGAGAAGATAATAACGAAAAGAGGAGGCCAAAGCAGAAACGAGAAAAGACTAAAGAGAAAATAAAAGGGTTATGAGAAAATAGCTGAAAAGACACAGAGGAACCACAAAGCACTTCCCTTTCTCCGCTGACCACCACTTGGGTTCGTCAAATTCTCACCGAAACATTAATACGTCCTTAAACTCGTGTTTAGTCACTGACCTAGTCACGCATGTTCAGCCTGAAATTCTCCACACGGTGGCAGCACTGACCAGGGCCTGCCTTTCAGTGCTTCGCATCACAGACACTTCCTGTGTTCAAAATGGCTCCCTACATTACTCCCTCTGTACCGTGCACTGTTATAGGGAGCTGAGTACAGGAGGGTCGTAAATGTTTGCAGACACCACCTCTGGTGAGTGTTTTAAAGAAACAGCACGGTGGATTATGGGTATCTGCTATCAACTAGTTTACACGGTACCCTACTTCTTTGAGATGCATTGTGGGATTGTTTGAGTGCACTGAAAACTGTCCACTATGCTTTTGCACTCATTTACAAAATGGCGGACCCCAAAAATAGCGCACCGTATAGTGAATAGACACAGTGACGGTCTCTAGCGCCTCACGCTGGTGGTCAGGGAGAGTGGCTGGTTGCAGTTTGGGGAGAAGGTAGATAGGAGCCACCTGCTGGTCATGTGAGCTGTAGCAGGTCTCACAGCAATGATTTACCATCATTAAAACCATGGAGAAGGTAGACTGGTCCGTACAGAGCCTGGTTAAGGTCAACAAGCTGTAAATACTGTTGATGTCTGAAGCTTGGTTTAGTTGTCGATCTTCTACCTGAGTGACTCACGGAGTATTCTCCTCATTCAATGACGGAAATGTAGTTTGGCTTTGTATAACTGAACTAAGACAGACATGAACGGTCTGTGTCTCCGCTCAGGTGTCGGACTGTCGATGGACTACGTGTGAACAGTGCAGGCCTTCACTGGATCGTCCCGTGTGGTAAAACATCATTTGAATACTGTTTATTGTCTGTTTAACACACGTTTTCTTTATAGTTTCAGGTCTGAGGACTCTGTAAAGGCACGCTGTCCGTGAACAGAGCGGAGGGATGGATTACGGAGCCGTGTTGTTGTGCATCATCATCAAAGCTGCTTCTGTATTTTAAAAAGTTATAAATCAAACCCCTGTTTTGTCGGCGCAGTTAGACACCGCTGTTAGTTTAACGTTTGCTGAAATGTTGGATTTCTAGTGACGTAGAGACGCATCACACATGGCACAGATAATTTACGTACGACAATATTATTAAAGTATTCAGTGTCTTCTACGTTTGTTGTAAAATGAATCTGTCATTTATTCAAACAGTTGATTTTCATAATATAAGACTAATACACGCAAATATACGCCTCGCCTCTTTGATTAATGTCTTTACCAGGTGTTTATGTTTAGAGATGTGTTCAGGACTCACTGCTCTTTAAAGAATGCAGAGGTTGGACAGAAAAGAAAGTGATGAAGTGACGTATTAAACAGCTCCAAAGGCTGATTTTCTATGATCCTTTATTCATTATTTATTATTTCAGAGCGTCTTAATTCACATGAACCAATGGGATAAAAGATCATGTTTTCTGACTTAA
>NC_089811.1:1120612-1165612 GCF_029633855.1 Hoplias malabaricus
GATCAACTTCCAGAAAGAGCACGGAGACAACCACAGCTTCATCCTCCTCGCCACCACAGTACATCGGATACACTTTATACACTGTCCACTCTCTCAGTTCCACTGGCCACACAGGAGCAAATCAGTTGCTCTGCATACTTTGTTAGCCCCCTTTCACCCTGTCCTTCAATGGTCTGGACCCCCAGAGAGCAGGTGTGGTTTAAACTGTCCACTCTGTGAGACACTCCTCCCTCGTTGGTCCACCTTGTAGATGTAGAGTCAGAGACAGTAGCTCATCTGTCGCTGCACAGTGTGTGTCGCTCGTCCTCTAGTCCTTCATCAGTGACACAGGACGCTGTCGGCTGGATGTTTTTGGTCGGTGGACTGTTCTCGGTCCAGACACTGAGGGGTTTAAAAACTCCAGCAGCACTGCTGTGTCTGATCCACTCTACACCAGCACAACACACACTAACACACCACCACCATGTCAGAGTCACTGCAGCGCTGAGAATGATCCACCACCACATCACACCTGCTCTGTGGGGGTCCTGAGCGCTGAGTATGAAAGCATGCAGAGCCACAGATGGGCTACAGTCTGTAATTGTAGAACTACACCGTGCTGCTGTGTGGTCAGTGGAGTTGAGAGTGTGACATTTTAAGCTTGATGCATTATTTTCTATGATATCTGTTAAATACCACTCAGTTCTGATCTCTGTGATGTTTGTATTCGCAGGCGAACAGGAAGCAGTCCCTAAACTATGGCTGCATTGTGGAGAATGAACAGACGAATGAGGTGAGAGCTCTGGGTCCAGGATTTCGATCATTTGGAAATTTAAAAATGCATCATTGTTTTAACGTTAACTGGCTTTTATGGACATTGCACACCAGTACACACCTGTGAGCACCAGAAGCTATCGAGTGAAGCTGTCAGGAGGGTGTGATGAGTAGATTCAGGGAGGCGGACACACTCGCTATAACACGGAATTTTAATAAAGAAATAACAAAACAAACGAACTAGACGAGAAACACGAAATAACATTAACGAGCAGGAAACAGGGCAAGCTAGAGATCACACATTACAAAACACAAATGAACTAAAGGGTCACGAAAGGAGTAAGAGAATGAACGAGGAACGAGAAACCACAAACGAGAAACACTACGAAGAAACGTGAGCGTGAAACAAACACAATGAAACCATGAAACAAACAAAGAGAATGACCGATACCAGGAAGTGAGGGAAGAGGGCTTAAATACATGAACTAACTAGACACACCTGACACAGATAACGAGGACAATTACAGAGAGGCGGAACAAGAGGTGGAGCGAGTGAACATAAACAAAGCCATGTGAGGAGAAGGAAAACAACGAACAGAGCCACATGGAAGGAGGAAAACAACCAGAAAGTGTCAAGGTGTGACAGACGCCCCCCCCAAGACGCGCAACTCCCGGAGCGCGAAAAACGAGACTCTCCAGGAGCTGGCGCAGGAGGGGGCCAGAAGAACAAGACAAAAAAAACGAAACTAGAAAAGACTCAGGATGGAAAAAGGGAACAAGAAACTAGACTTTAAATGGACATCGGACAGAAGTAGAAAGAGGAGATGGAACTCGTGATAAGACAGGGTGCTGGAACTTAGGTTGGAAACTGAAAGGGGACTGAGACAGAACAGGAGCAGATACAGGGTACTGACATTTAGACTGGACAGAGGACTGAAGAGGACTAACAGGGAATTTGACATGAGACTGGACAGATGGCTTAACAGGGTACTGGACTGGGCTTACAGGATACTGGACAGGACTAGGCAGGGGAACAGGAACCATGACATTAACAGGAACTGAGACAAACACGGTGACAGGGACCGGAATAGAAACAAAAACAGACAAAGGCACAGGGACAAGGACAGAGACAGGAGCCAGAACAGGAACAGAAACAGGAACAAAAACAACTGGGTGGTACCCAGGACTGGCATGTGTCTGTGGGACTGTCCAAGGTGCCAGCCTGGGTACAGTTCTGGGGATTGGCCTCGAAGTCCTTGGGGCCGGAGCCACAGTCACAGGCTTAGAAACGGCCGGAGCCACAGTCACTGGCTTAGAAACGGCCGGAGCCACAGTCACTGGCTTAGAACAAAAAAATAAAAATTAAAAGGTAAAAAAAAAACAAAGGGGAAAAAACAAAAAAGAAAACAAGAAACAGGGGCAAAGGCCGGAGCCACAGTCACTGGCTTAGAAACGGCCGGAGCCACAGTCTCATGGGCAGAAACGGCCTTAGCCACAGTCTCAGGGGTAGAAACGGCCGTGGCCACAGTCTCAGGGGCAGAAACGGCCGTAGCCACAGTCTCGGAGATAGGATCAGCTGAGGGAGCCGTACTCACGGAGACAGGAGACCCTGCAGTGACGTCCACGGAGGCAGGTGGAACTGCGACGACGTCCAAGGAGGCAGGCTGAACTGCGACGACGTCCACGGAGGCAGACGGAACTGCGACGACGACGTCCACGGAGGCAGACGGAACTGCGACGACGTCGTCCACGGAGGCAGACGGAACTGCGACGACGTCGTCCACGGAGGCAGACGGAACTGCGACGACGTCGTCCACGGAGGCAGACGGAACTGCGACGACGACGTCCACGGAGGCAGATGAAACTGCGACGTCATCCAAGGAGTCAGGAGGATGTGCGACGACGTCCACGAAGGCAGAGGAATCTGCGACGTCGTCCACGGAGACTGGAGAACGTGCGACGACGTCCACGGAGGCAGAGGAATCTGCGCCGTCGTCCACGGAGACTGGAGAACGTGCGACGACGTCCACGGAGGCAGAGGAATCTGCGCCGTCGTCCACGGAGACTGGAGAACGTGCGACGACGTCCACGGAGGCAGAGGAATCTGCGCCGTCGTCCACGGAGACTGGAGAACGTGCGACGACGTCCACGGAGGCAGAGGAATCTGCGCCGTCGTCCACGGAGACTGGAGAACGTGCGACGACGTCCCCGGAGGCAGAGGAATCTGCGCCGTCGTCCACGGAGACTGGAGAACGTGCGACGACGTCCACGGAGGCAGAGGAATCTGCGCCGTCGTCCACGGAGACTGGAGAACGTGCGACGACGTCCACGGAGGCAGAAGAACCTGCGCCGTCGTCCACGGAGACTGGAGAACGTGAGACGACGTCCTCGGAGGCAGAGGAATCTGCGACGTCGTCCACGGAAACAGAAGAGGCGGGCGTCACTCTTTCGAAGACAGGAGAAGCGGACGCCGCCTTCAAGGAGAGCTCCAGGCGTGCCATGAGGCCTGTAAGCTTCTCCTGGAGGTCAGGAGTGAGCGCAGAGCGGTGCTTAGGAACTGGTGTCTTATCGACGACGTCCATGGAAACAGAGGAATCTGCGACGTCGTCCATGGAGACAGGCGCGGCCGGAAGCGCCGCGCTGAGGAAGACAGGCGCGGCCGTAGGCACCGCGCTCAGGGAGACAGACGCGGCCGTAGGCGCTGCGCTCAGGGAGACAGGCGCGGCCGGAGGTGTCGCTCTTACGGGAGCAGGAGTTGACACGCCCAGCGAGGCAGGTGCTCGTGCTGCTCGCCGAGCACGAGTTTTGGATTTAGCGGGTTTGGGCGCACTCTCGAGGGACTTCTTTAAACTTAGGTCCTCCGGAGATGCGCCCCTGTTAGCCTCATCTCCCATGTCCTGTGATCTGAGGCTAACAGCCCTTGTACATAACGCCCCCCCAAAAATCTCCCCAGACCTGAGGGGGTAATTCTCTGGAGCTGGGTCTTCAGCCTGTTTTCTCCTCCGGCTCCGTCGATTCCTGCTGGAGGAATCATTCGATTCATGAATCGAGTCTTCTGTTCGGGGGAAATGAACCGCACTGGAGATGAGCTGCAGCCGTTGACTCCACTCCGAAGCCGCCCTTAACGCCTCCTCCACTGGATCTCTGCGGAACGGAGTCCGGCGAATTACTGCTCTCTTAAATGGGTAGTCCGTGCTAGCTGTGTCCATTTTTGGATCGGTCATTCTGTCAGGAGGGTGTGATGAGTAGATTCAGGGAGGCGGACACACTCGCTATAACACGGAATTTTAATAAAGAAATAACAAAACAAACGAACTAGACGAGAAACACGAAATAACATTAACGAGCAGGAAACAGGGCAAGCTAGAGATCACACATTACAAAACACAAACGAACTAAAGGGTCACGAAAGGAGTAAGAGAATGAACGAGGAACGAGAAACCACAAACGAGAAACACTACGAAGAAATGTGAGCGTGAAACAAACACAATGAAACGATGAAACAAACAAAGAGAATGACCGATACCAGGAAGTGAGGGAAGAGGGCTTAAATACATGAACTAACTAGACACACCTGACACAGATAACGAGGACAATTACAGAGAGGCGGAACAAGAGGTGGAGCGAGTGAACATAAACAAAGCCATGTGAGGAGAAGGAAAACAACGAACAGAGCCACATGGAAGGAGGAAAACAACCAGAAAGTGTCAAGGTGTGACAGAAGCTATCGAGTAATCACCAGAAACTATCGAGTGAGCACCAAAAATTTTCGAGTGAATCTATGGAGTGAGCACTAGAAATTTTCGAGTGAAGTTATCGAGTGAGCGCCAGAAACTATCGAGTGAAGCTATCGAGTGAGCACCAGAAACTTTCGAGTGAAGCTATCGAGTGAGCACCAGAAACTTTCGAGTGAAGCTATTGAGTGAGCACCAGAAACTATTGAGTGAGCACCAGAAACTTTCGAGTGAAGCTATCGTGTGAGCTCCAGAAGCTATCGGATGAGCATCAAAAACTATTGTGTGAGGGGTAGAAACTATCGAGCTTCTAACACTTTCAGGTCTCATTTATAAAGATCTGCTAAAAGTTTCTGGGAATCTGAATGGGTTCTGTGGTGTCGTAAGAAGAACCCGTTCTGTCACTGGTGTAGCTCACGGTGCAGGTGTTTGGGCCCTCACTGAGATCCTCTTACCCTTCCTCTGCAGGTGTTACATTACGTGGAGAAGCCCAGCACCTTCGTAAGTGACATCATCAACTGTGGCATCTACTTGTTCACTCCAGACATCTTCCAGCACATCGGAGCCGTGTTCCAGAAGAACCAGCAGGACCTGCTGCTGTGAGTCTCAGGAACCGTCCCTGAATTTAGCTCTGTTCTCTTTCGTTTACTCTGGGCTTCAAACAGGCGCCACTCTCAGGCCTTAAAGTAACACCAGGTCAGGTTTGGTATTGTTGCTCCTGGGCTCCCCCTACAGTTGCAGAGTGTAATTTAAATTTACAGCACTGCCCTGAACTCAAGGCATGGTGGAGGGGTTCTAGTTGGGTCTGAGTCAGAATAAAGCATTCTGTTTCCGTAAACACATATATGCAAGGAAATATGTGGGTTTCCTCCGGGTGACTGTCTGTGAGTAGTGTGTTGTGTTCTCCCTGTGTCTGCGTGGGTTTCCTCCGGGTGACTGTCTGTGAGGAGTGTGGTGTGTTCTCCCTGTGTCTGTGTGGGTTTCCTCCGGGTGACTGTCTGTGAGGAGTGTGGTGTGTTCTCTCTGTGTCTGCGTGGGTTTCCTCCGGGTGACTGTCTGTGAGGAGTGTGGTGTGTTCTCTCTGTGTCTGCGTGGGTTTCCTCCGGGTGACTGTCTGTGAGGAGTGTGGTGTGTTCTCTCTGTGTCTGCGTGGGTTTCCTCCGGGTGACTGTCTGTGAGTAGTGTGTTGTGTTCTCCCTGTGTCTGTGTGGGTTTCCTCCGGGTGACTGTCTGTGAGGAGTGTGGTGTGTTCTCTCTGTGTCTGCGTGGGTTTCCTCCGGGTGACTGTCTGTGAGGAGTGTGGTGTGTTCTCTCTGTGTCTGCGTGGGTTTCCTCCGGGTGACTGTCTGTGAGGAGTGTTGTGTGTTCTCTCTGTGTCTGCGTGGGTTTCCTCCGGGTGACTGTCTGTGAGGAGTGTGGTGTGTTCTGTCTGTGTCTGCGTGGGTTTCCTCCGGGTGACTGTCTGTGAGGAGTGTGGTGTGTTCTCTCTGTGTCTGTGTGGGTTTCCTCCGGGTGCTCCGGTTTCCTCCCACAGTCCAAAAACACACGTTGGTAGGTGGATTGGAGACTCAAAAGTGTCCGTAGGTGTGAGTGTGTGAGTGAATGTGTGAGTGTGTGTCGCCCTGTGAAGGACTGGCACCCCCACCAGGGTGTATTCCTGCCTTGCGCCCAGTGATTCCAGGTAGGCTCTGGACCCACCACCAGCCTAAACCAGATAAGGGTTACAGACAAAGATTGAATTAATGAATGCAAATTTTCTTAAAGAAAAATTGTTAAAAAAGTAAAATATCCAGAAAAATGTGAAAGACTAAAATAGAATTTAAGAACAAATTGTTCGTACGTTACACTATTACAGCATTATATTCCAATATAGCTGCTCTGTATTACATTATAATATCAGTGCATTATAACACTTTATTAAGATTCAGAACACCTGCCGGACTCTTGTGGCCGCTCTCAGACGGGAGTCACACTCCTGTTCTGTTACTGCGCCCCCCACTGGTGAAGGCAGCACGGACCAAATTGTTTTGATGGTCTAAATTACCTGGTACAGTGTTTGGGCCGTGAGAGTGGCCTCTTTTTTGCTCCTTGGACCGAGCAGTTTGAGCCCAGCTTCTGTTTTTCTTCCTAATTGTTTCCTCATTCATTTCCCCCTCATTTCTTTTCCCTTTCTTCCCTCGTTTGTTTGTGTGCTGTCCTCCATCGTCAGATATCCGTACGAAGGGTAAGTCTCAGTGTGGCGCTGATAGTGCAGTAGAGATATCTTTAACTGTAGTGAGAGCAGTAGCTTGTGAGTGGCCCTGAGTCGTCAGCATGGTGTTGCTCTGCAGTGTGTGGATTAACACACTTTGTTGGTGAAGGATTTGTTTGAACACTTCTGCACATTTGTGGACAGTGAGTTGATCAGACACACATCCAAAGGGCGGCAGAAACTAGTTACAGCTAGAGATCACCTCTCATTTATTCACATTCCAGTCAAAGCCATTATATACAAACACTGTTTCTGAAAAAATCTGACATTGTACGAGTAACGCTTCAAGAAAATCAACACCTCACAACCCCCCGTGTTTACTGTAGGGTACAATATAATTTTCAGGAAATTGTTTTTTCAAAAACTGTTTATTTTTTCATCCATCCATCCATTATCCACCGCTTATCCTGGTCCGGGTCGCGGGGGAAGCAGTCGGAGCAAAGAAACCCAGACCTCCCTCTCCCCAGCCACCGACTCCAGCTCCTCCGGGGGTATCCGAGGCATTCCCAGGTCAGTCGAGACATGTAGTTTCTCCAGCGTGTTCTTGGTCTGCCCCGGGGCCTCCTCCCCGTTGGACATGCCCGGAACACCTCTCCAGGAAGGCGTCCAGGAGGCATCCGAACCAGACGCCTGAACCACCTCAACTGGCTCCTCTCGACGTGGAGGAGCAGCGGCTCCACTCCGAGTCTCTCCCGGACGTCCGAGATCCTCACCCTGTCTCTAAGGGAGAGTCCAGACGCCCTGCGGAGAAAACTCATTTCAGCCGCTTGTACCCGCGATCTCGTTCTTTCGGTCACTACCCAAAGCTCATGACCATAGGTGAGGGTTGGGACGTAGATTGAACGGTAAATCGAGAGCTTTGCTTTTCTGCTCAGCTCTCTCTTCACCACAACGGACCGGTACAGAGCCCGCATTACTGCTGACGCTGCACCGATCCGCCTGTCAATCTCACGCTCCATCTTTCCCTCACTCGTGAACAAGACCCAGAGGTATTTAAACTCCTCCACTTGAGGCAGGATCTCACTTCCAACCTGGAGAGAGCACTCCACCCTTTTCCGACTGAGTACCATGGACTCGGACTTGGAGGTGCTGATCCTCATCCCTACTGCTTCACACTCGGCTGCAAACTGGTCCAGCAAGAGCTGGAGGTCCCGGCTCGATGAAGCCAATGAGACCACGTCATCCGCAAAAAGCAGACATGGAATCCTGAGACCACCAAACTGGACACCCTCCGCCACTTGGCTATGCTGAGAAATTCTGTCCATAAAAATTATGAACAGAACCGGTGACAACGGGCAGCCCTGACGGAGTCCAATTCACTGCCAGCCACATGAACCAGACTCCTGCTCTGTTTGTACAGGGAGTGGACGGCCCGTAGCAAAGAGCCCAGTACCCCATACTCCCCATGGCTTTTGGTTTATTTTTTCATAACAAAAAACATAATAAAACAACATATATCTCTAATTTAACACAGTCTCACATCTAAATTATAATGCCACAAGTGTCAGTGTTTGTCCTGGACGTTGTCCTCTCTCTCTCTCTCTCTCTCTCTCTCTCACTCTCTCTCTCTCCTTTTCTCTTTCTCTCTATCTTTCTCTCTCTCTCCTTTTCTCTTTCTCTCTATCTTTCTCTCTCTCTCTCTGTTTCTCTTTCTTTCTCTCTCTCTCTCTCTCTCTCTCTCTCACTCTCTCTCTTTTTCACAGTGACGTGTATCTCCTCTCAGTAATAAACCGAATGGTTTGTACCTAATGGCTGTTTTAATGAGAGGTTGAAGAAATGAGGGTGGTCTCTAAGTTGTACTCAGCACAGTTCTTTGTTATTTTTTATGACTGAGATATTTCGGATTAAGTCTTGTATTTTAGACCAAAAACAATCAAAAAGAGACAAATAACCTTTAAACAGCACCTCAGGAAGAGCCCTTTAACGGTCGTTAATGTTTACTCTACACTTCCCCCCTCTGGCCACGGCTGTGTACTGCACTCAGTACTAACTCTCACACCTTAAACGACCTACGTTTCCTACACCTTCATAGGTTTGTGGACAACTGCATCCATCACTTCCTCAGAAATGAAGGGTAATGTGGCGTCTGACATGGATTCCACTTATTGGTGGAGAGCACAGGGGTGTGGCCATTGAAACGGGCTCATTTCTACAGTTCAGCCACCTTAAAGATACAGATACAGTTCATCATTACTGTCTGTTACTGCAGAGAACACAGTTCCACTGCTCCACCACACAGTGCTGTGGGCTTTACACCCCTCTGGCCGACCCTTAGCATTGAGCCCTATATTTATCCTTAAATTCTTTTATAAATGAATCTCCTAGAGGATTACTGCTAGTAAGTATCCAGAGAGGGAATTGCAGTTAATATAAATTTCAGATTAATAGTAGTGTGTGTGTATGTGTGTGTGTGTGTGTGTGTGTGTGTGTGTGTGTGTGGATTGCTGATGATCATGCTTGATTTTGAAGGTGTTATATATAATTATTTCATAAGCAGAATAATAAATACGAATATGTTTCCACTTGTTGGTGTTGTATTAAACCTACTACAGTGATATTCTTTGCCTTTCATTTCATAATAAAAGTCCCTTCCTTTCCTGTGAGGAATGTGTGTGTAAACTGATGGTTGTTGTTTTTAGGAAAGTTAAATGTATTATTTAAAATAAGGCTTTATTTCAGAGACGACCAGAGTAACGGCTGGCAGAGAGCGGAGGCCATTCGTCTGGAGCAGGACATCTTCACCTCTCTGGCCGGACAGGGGAAACTCTACGTCTATAAAACCGACCGCTTCTGGAGCCAGATCAAATCTGCAGGGTCAGTGCTGTTTAAAATCATCTGGTGATGAATCCGGACCGAGCCAGGGCACGTTCCACACCAAAGTCCAGTTCGTTCGACTAGTGTTAGTGCTCTGTACTGTGCCCAGGCAGTTTTCAAAATAAAAGTCACTGTCTGATGATGTAAGTGTGCTCAGGTTTGGAGAATAGAACCGGGGGGGATCGTACTCCGGCACAGTTCGGTTCCACCGGGCCCAGGGTGAGTACAGTCTAAAAGCGATCAGTTCTTGAAGTTGATGTTGGAAGCAGGAGAAAAGGTCAAAGTTCGTCCTCCGCAGCTCAGACACGACTGGAGCTCAGAGAGAGAACACCCTGCGAGAAACAGGGCTCAGAGATGGAGCCTAAAGAGAGAAACAGACAATGAACAGTGTGTAATAATTAATAGAACTGTTTTGCATTCTTTTCGTAGGTCGGCCATCTACGCTAGTCGCCTGTATCTGAACCAGTACCACAAAACCCACCCCGAGCGCCTGGCCACCGACGAGGACGGAGGGCCTAAAATATGCGGTAATGTGTTTAAAGAGTGTTTTATTAATGAGTCCTGGTTTTAACCGGCTCCGGCAGTTCTCCTCTCATTCAACACTGTGTCATTCTAGGAAACGTTTACATCCATCCGACGGCCAACATCGACCCCACCGCCGTGGTAAGGGACCTGTGTTTTTCTGAGCCCAGAATGGAGTTGATTTAATAACCACAGCCACAGGAGGGCGCTGTTACTCCAGCTGTAGTCTTTGAGCTTTAGCAGCCTCTACATTTCCCATACATCACAACGTCTGTTATACTCTGCCTTTATATCTGTAACTTAGATATAGACACGTGTAATTATGTTAAACCTATGAATATGTATCCACGATATCCCTGGGCCTTTTATATACGAGCATCGCCCCTTTAACAGTGATACAATCCCTTTTAAGAGTGATACAGGTTATTACCCGTGATTATCTATGAGGCTAAACCTTTAACTACGAGCTTTCTCAGTGGCTATTGTCCAGTTTACGATGGTATTAACTATGATTTACGCTCACGTCTGTGATATAGACTCTATCTATGGGCTTATGACATAAATCTGTGACATAAACACAGCTGGTGATGTCAGATTATTAAAGGAGAGTTACTCTGGAGTTCTTCATTCCTCTCTTTCTCTTCTCCGTCTCCGTAGTTGGGTCCGAACGTGTCAATAGGGACGGGAGTGACCATCGGGGCGGGCGTTCGAGTGAGAGAGTCCATCATCCTCCACGGAGCCACGCTGCAGGTTCATTCCCTCTTTACTCTCTCCGCATTCGGCAGAGGCTCCTCTCTAAACGAGGGGTGTGTTTGTGTTCTGGTGTAAAGCGCTCTGGCTTTTACAGAGTCATACACACACACCCCTCACAGCGGGTCACTGCTGGGGCTCTTGCATTTGCTGCACATTGATTCACAGTGACGCCCTCTAGAGGACACAAGCTACAGATGAACTGTGGAAATTATATCAAGTGAAATAATCTAAAGTTGTAATATAAATCATCTTTATTACATCTTTCACACATGAATCCAGCTCAAAGTTCTTCACACAAATGATTTAAAGCAAAATTTATAAAATGTTAAATAGTAAAAATCTAATCTATAAATTTAATGTAAATACAATAAAATATCTAAAATGAAAAGGTTAAACAATAAAAAAAATAATTTAAAATGAAAGTGAAAAGATATACTGTATTCCTATACGGTGACTGTCTGTGAGGAGTGTGGTGTGTTCTCCCTGTGTCTGCGTGGGTTTCCTCCAGATAACTGAGGGAGTGTGTGAAACTGTCCACAGGTGTGTGTTTGTTTGTGTGTGTGAGACTGTCAAGTGTGTTGTGTTCTCTCTGTGTCTGTGTGGGTTTCCTCCGGGTGACTGTCTGTGAGGAGTGTGGTGTGTTCTCTCTGTGTCTGTGTGGGTTTCCTCCGGGTGACTTGTCTGTGAGGAGTGTGGTGTGTTCTCTCTGTGTCTGCGTGGGTTTCCTCCGGGTGACTGTCTGTGAGGAGTGTGTTGTGTTCTCTCTGTGTCTGTGTGGGTTTCCTCCGGGTGCTCCAGTTTCCTCCCACGCTCCAAAAAACACACGTTGGTAGGTGGATTGGCGACTCAAAATTGTCTGTAGGTGGTGTGAGTGAATGTGTGTGTGTCGCCCTGTGAAAGACTGGTCCCCCTCCAGGGTGTGTTCCTGCCTTGATCCCAGTGATTTCTGGGTAGGCTCCGGACCCACCACCGCCCTGAACTGGATAAGGGCTACAGACAATGAATGAATGAATGAAATGTTGATTTATTTAGAAACGTTTTAGTTTCTAGACTGTTCTACTTCTTAGAATGGATTTCATCTTGTGGCTTTTTTCAAGAAATGGCTTGTCATTGTATTTGGAATTAAAATGATGAGATAATTCCCACCAGAAAATCAGAAATGGTTGTTTCTGAAAGTGTATTTCTTACTGTTCCCGGTCTCTTCCTGTTAGGACCATAGCTGTGTGTTGAACAGCATCGTTGGCTGGGACAGCTCTATCGGGAAGTGGGCGAGAGTGGAGGGGACGCCCAGTGACCCCAACCCCAATGACCCCTTCGCCAAGATCGACAGCGAAACACTGTTCAGAGACGGAAAGCTCACCCCCTCCATCACCATCCTGGGTACGAGCTCATAGTGTGGATCCTGAGCCTGAATGTGACGACAGGACATGGGTTTGGGGAAAACATGGGTTTATTATTTACTATTTTTAAGCAGTTTCATTTTTTTTTTTTTACGACTTACAACCACACATCAGTCAAATAGTCAAAAAAATCACAAATTCTCCTTTTGGGACTTTTGTATCTTCTTTATTCTCTTCTTACCATTTACTGTTTAATACGGTGCAGCTGATTAACCCTAAACAATACAAACAAGATAAACATTTAATTACTGCAGTAAGACTGTCATAACCTGCAGCTTTGTGTTTGGACTAAGTAACCTCTGTGGCCTTGCTCCGGGTTGAGGCGAGAATGAAGCTGGTGTAGAATAAAGCAGTAAGCCATGAGACGCCCCGTGAATAAATCACAGTAACACATGATCTCGAGTGGCTTATTGCTTTTATAAAACGGCAACATAAAATACAGTAAAATACACAAATGTTCAATTCATAAACAAATATTCACAGTAAAGTATTCTTCCACCAGTGTAGTCCATTAATGGCAAGCACTGTTGTTAAGCAACACGAGGGCGATACATATCCATTCTATTGAACAAAATATGTTCAGGGTTTTTTAGTGGAGCACAAATACTTACGTTTCTGTCCTCTTTCTGAAGGGACTCTTATTCTAGAGGAGAAGCTGCAGGAAGTAAAGTGTAAACTCTGGTAGCTAAGGAATCTAACATGAAAAATTAGACACTAATCGAAACACCAAATTAATGATTCTGACTGCTGTTTATTTTAATCTGAAATTTAATTAGTATTATTTTAATCTGGACAAACCCTTCACACCATTCATCCGCTGTTAATAGTGTGACCAGATCTGAGGTGGTGAAAAAGAGGACACGTCTCCGCGGGGGAGGGGGGGGTGGACGACTACTGACGTGCAGACTGACCAATTAAATGTTTACAGAGAAGGTTATCGACCAATAACGGTAGCTCTACAGTCAGACCGTCCAATCAGAAGATTTTAGGCTACTTCACCACGCCCCCTTCTCACTCAAGCGAACCAATCGGAGTAGGGGAGGGCGTGAACGAAACTTCTCGCAGTTCTATGTAAGCGCTAGAAAAACAAAATGCCGGACGTTTGTGAAATTCTGCCCGGACATTTTTTTAAGTCTAAAACAGAGTCCGGGTAAAAGAGGACGTCTGGTCACGCTACTGTTAACCCACTATCTCAGAAGTTTCAATTGTTTTATGTTCTGCAAACTATCTCAGTCCCAAAGTTTAAGATTGTAGCTCATTAATATGGAGTTCAGACGTTGTGAGGCGTCATAGGTGTGTGTAGATTGTGTATTCCATAACAGCTTCAAACGCAGCTCAGCCAATCAGATTGGAGCGATCCGTTTTATAACGATGTTTAGAGCTGGACCATACGGCCGAACTTTTTATCACGATATATTTCGGTTGATATGATTTAATTCCGATATCGATACGAACAATAAAAAAGGCACATAAAAACTGAAAGCAGCATGACATCACCATCAAACACCACCTCCTGGCTTTGTCAACATTAATATTTAATAAGAAAATAGAGTGCAGTGAACTGATGGCAGAGCCCTGTGTGAATAATGTTTAGTGAAGTATTAAAACGTGTTTAAATCATATATCGTGATAAATATTGATATCGGTTTATCGTCCAGACCTAAATCAGAGAGAGACGCTGTATAAACGAGTCATTTCTCTCATTTCTGTGGCTCTGGGTTTGAATCGTTTTGCTCTTGGATCAAATGTTGCAGGGAGCAGTGGGAATCGAACTGGTTTCTGAGCCTTAGTCGATGGGTGAAGGGATTGTGACCTGATGATAAAGTGCTGCTGCCGTTTCCATCGTCTCTCTCTCAAGTGAAAAATGACACAATACAGATACGAGGTTGTGTTCCGACAGCGACGACACACACATTGATCTGAGGAGTGATTCCACAGCGGTGTGTTTACATTCAGGGGATTTAACACACACTCTTCTGGGGAGCCACTTGGTGAACGGTGTTTTAAAATGTTTATATATTTTCTTTTACAGCATTATTTTAATTGTTTTAAATTATTTTTATTCTTCCTCATAATTTAACTCTTTTTCTATTGGTTCTTTAGCCTCTGTAAAGCACTTTGAAGTGCCCCTGGGTGAAAGGTGCTCCACAAATAAACAAGCCTTGCCTTCAGTGTTAATCCGAGGCTAATACAGTTTCTCGCTGTGTTTTCATCGCAGGCTGCAACGTGACCATTCCCTCCGAAGTCATCGTCCTCAACTCCATCGTCCTTCCTCACAAAGACCTCAACAGGAGCTTCAAGAACCAGATCATCCTCTGAGTCACTGTCGGCCGTGGATTTCAGTGTAAGAACTGCAGCTGTGCAGAGCAGGGATTCTGAGTGGATCAGACACAGCAGTGCTGCTGGAGTTTTTAAACCCTGTGTCCACTCTCTGTCCACTCTGTGAGACACTCCTCCCTCGTTGGTCCACCTTGTAGATGTAGAGTCAGAGACAGTAGCTCATCTGTCGCTGCACAGTGTGTGTCGCTCGTCCTCTAGTCCTTCATCAGTGACACAGGACGCTGTCGGCTGGGTGTTTTTGGTCGGTGGACTGTTCTCAGTCCAGACACTGAGGGGTTTAAAAACTCCAGCAGCACTGCTGTGTCTGATCCACTCTACACCAGCACAACACACACCACCACCACGTCAGTGTCACTGCAGCGCTGAGAATGATCCACCACCACATCACACCTGCTCTGTTATTT
Source organism: Hoplias malabaricus (assembly GCF_029633855.1). Classification (NCBI taxonomy): domain Eukaryota; kingdom Metazoa; phylum Chordata; class Actinopteri; order Characiformes; family Erythrinidae; genus Hoplias; species Hoplias malabaricus. The sequence continues at coordinate 1,135,584 of NC_089811.1, forward strand.
CAAACTGTAATTATTTCTGAATACGGAGGTTTTACTCCTTTCTCACGTAGAAAACCATCACGAGTCATTTGACCAGAGGTGTCCGAGCGCTTTGGCACATGTCCGCTCTTTGTTTTTCCGAGCCGCTGAAGTGTTTAGCAGTGACATTTACAGCTCAGGATCCTGGTTGAACATTTTTAAAAACACTCAGTAGTGTGTGTTTGTGGAGAAATGAAGGAGATAAACATCCAGTCAGCTCTACTTTTGCCATTTCACTTCACTGTCTCATCTTTAAAAGAGAACGAGAGGAACTCTGGAAATCAAGTCTTCAAACAGACGTTGACTGGACTTATCTTGAATAAATGACACGTCAAAAACGGAGTCTGTATCTGCCCTTTAATGGACGGCTGTCATGTTTACATTCTCAGGAGGGGGCTTTCTGAATGTCATTTACATTATTACACAAAGAGAGGAACTGTCAGTAAAGGCTGGTTAGTTGTGGTCAGTTGTTGCTGTCGGTACCTGTACATGTCCAGTAGGTGGCAGCATCTCTGAAATACTTTTGTGTAAAAGGGAAACACAGAAATTGTGGAAAAACCACTTGTTTCTGATTTATTTATGTTCAGAAGTGTTTATTCAGTGTTTGAATTCCCACAGAAACTCATGTGTAACTCGAGCTGTTTAGTTTTGTAGCACTTTCGCTCTGCGTTTACTTTCATGTAGTTAGCGCTCTCCTGAATTTAGAGTGGGTCCCTGCCTAAATAATCTGAGACAGCAAAAATAAATCAATATTACCCACCTATGACACAGGAATAAAGCACTATCCTCATCTCTGTCATGATTTACAATGTTTGGAGGTCTCAAGATCCTCAGAATCTTTATACATTTTTTTTTAAACCATGAATGTCACCTTTAAGGCAAGTTTTGAAACTAAGAGCAAGGCAACACACCCTGGACAGAGCACCACACTTATCCACGCAGACACAGGGAGAACACACCACACTCCTCACAGACAGTCACACGGAGGAAACCCACGCAGACACAGGGAGAACACACCACACTCCTCACAGACAGTCACCCGGAGGAAACCCACGCAGACACAGGGAGAACACACCACACTCCTCACAGACAGTCACACGGAGGAAACCCACGCAGACACAGGGAGAACACACCACACTCCTCACAGACAGTCACCCGGAGGAAACCCACGCCGACACAGGGAGAACACACCACACTCCTCACAGGCAGTCACCCGGAGGAAACCCACGCAGACACAGAGAGAACACACCACACTCCTCACAGACAGTCACCCGGAGGAAACCCACGCAGACACAGAGAGAACACACCACACTCCTCACAGACAGTCACCCGGAGGAAACCCACGCAGACACAGAGAGAACACACCACACTCCTCACAGACAGTCACCCGGAGGAAACCCACACAGACACAGAGTGGATGTGACAGGAGAGGATCCCCTCCAGGACGCCGAGACCCTGCAGCAGAGTGACAGAGAGACAGCTGCAGTGCCAAAGTTTTAACCAGTTTTCAGGGAAATAGTGCACAAGAACACTTGGGAATTTATGACCTCATACAACAAACACCAGCAGAAATTAACTTTGAGTCTGAACCAACAGACGGAGAGAGACACAGACGGTGGATGAAGTTTATTTTAAATTTAAACCAAGTGCTTCCATATCTTCCATTTCTTACATGTTTTATCATTAATTTTTAATCTCCATGAACATCTAGTAGAACAGATTCAACCAACATACGTTCACAGTACCACTGATATACTCCAAAACATCACACACACACACACGCAGAGACACACACACACACGCAGGACTTCTCTCCGTCACTTTGGTGAAGTGAAGAATTTCTTCTTTCCTGATTCAGCGCGGGGTTTGCTCCTGGAACACAGTTAATCTGATCACTGTCACATTTACACTTTTCCTGCTGAAGACTTTGTACAAAAACCCAGGGAAACTGAGGAGGTGCGGCACTCCCAGATTTCATGACGGTAGAAAGAATGAAATATAAAAAGTAAAGACCTGTGTCCAAAGTGTGGGGTTTAATAACTACCATTTTTTCTCAGTGCCGTCAGCTGTGCCGTGAAATGAGTCGGTTTTAAGCTGTCTGTCACTCATCCTCTAACAGATACACCCTCAGCGCCTGACGGATTACATCAGGGCTTCCCACCTGTGACCGATGGCCAGTCAACACTCCCCTGATGTCTCTGATGGATGAAGTGGGAGGAGAGCGGGGGAATTAAACTGTGGGAACTTTTCTAATCGTCACTGGTTTGGAGCGGAACAGTGAACACACCCACATCTCCACCCTGATTCACCATCGTCTGCTTTAGCTCCTCACCACCTGAGGTCACTGATCATGCACCTGTTTACAGCAGTTACGATCACAGTGAGGGCATGAGCAGTGATTTTCAGATATTTTAGTGAAACCTGATCGTTTACCTTCATGTCCATGTCACTCTAACTCTCTCCTTCTGAGTAAAGCACGTGGATGATGCGAGGAAGAAGCTATCAGCATGAAATTACTCTGGTGTGCGTCATTTGAAGAGAAGAAACACATGGTGTTGTTTTGACTAACGCTGAGAGTTACAGTCTCCTCTCTCTTTGTGAAGGAGAGTTGTTCCATCAGTGACAACGTGCTGTTTAAATTTGAGCCCCGCAGTACAACACCCCTCACGGAACAGACCTGTCGTAGGAGGGTAACTCACGGGTTGTTGAAGGCACTGCCAAGGTTTTTCATCCTCCCTTTAATAGAGGAGCTGCCTGGAGTTCGAGAATAGTGACTGAGTTCAGGAGAGGTCACGGGTTTGAACATCCGATCTAAACACAAACACACACCTTTATTAAACTAGAAATAGTGATTTCAGCTCCTGTGAAATCTCACTCTGTAATCTCTGAGCCTGAGGTCACCGTGCCCAATGCCAAATGTGAGCTAAAGGAACATAAAGACCCCCGCCATCACACTGTGGAGAGTTGGAACTGTGAGTGAATAATCAGAGTTGGACTGGTGTTGATGATCCAGAACTAAATCACCTGATGTGTTTGTCTGGTACGGTTGGATCAGACACAGCGGTGATGCTGGAGTTTTTAAACTCAGTGTCCACTAGTCGTCCTCTACTCCTTCATCAGTGACACAGGACGCTGTCGGCTGGATGTTTTTGGTCGGTGGACTGTTCTCGGTCCAGACACTGAGGGGTTTAAAAACTCCAGCAGCACTGCTGTGTCTGATCCACTCTACACCAGCACAACACACACTAACACACCACCACCACGTCAGTGTCACTGCAGCGCTGAGAATGATCCACCACCACATCACACCTGCTCTGTGGGGGTCCTGAGCGCTGAGGAACAGGGGGGAACAAACAAATAAGTAAACTTTTGTAACAATAAATTAAAATGCCACTCTCACCTCGTTCTGAGCTCGGTGCAGCGCTGCCAATGTTGGCGTCCACCACTGATGAAATTACCTGGTCACTCTCCACGGTCAGGAAACTCCTCCAGTAATCTGCAGGAAACGAAAGCAGGCGGGAGACCACCTGCAACACACGAGTCAGTACACAGCAAAAGTTTGTGGCACATCATTGTCCAACAGTTCTGAACTGTGTTCATCAGGAGTGTACTCCTCCCTGTACTGCAGCAACAGTCTCTATTTCTCCAGGGGTGGGCCTTACTCTAGATGTCAGAACATGGCTGTGAGGGTCTGATCATGGCTGTGAGAGCATTAGTGTGGTCAGGTACTGACGATGGCTCTGAATCACATGCAGTCATAGGTAAATATTTACTAATATTTTGATGGATTTTTTTTTTCAATTGAAAAATTAGCAGACTCAACACGCTCAGAGGAGAACACTAACCTCTGTTCATCAGACTCAACACGCTCAGAGGAGAACACTAACCTCTGTTCATCAGACTCAACACGCTCAGAGGAGAACACTGACCTCTCATTCTGTTATATGTTATTGTTTGTTAGCTGACACCCATGTTTATTAGCAAGTGTGTGAGTGATGAGGAGAAGGAGGGCCACCTTTAACACCCAAGAGACCATAAACAACTGCGCTCTTCTGGACGCCTGTTTACGGATGGCTGTGGCATCTCTGTAGCAGCCTGATGATAGTACACTTAGGGAATAGCTCCACCCTGATGTCCTGACAACACTTTAATTTGTGTGATTATGAGCCTATAACAAGCAGAAGATGAGGACGCTGGACGAGGAAAGACACGGTTCAGACGGGGTGTTAACTGGGAGATGATTCTCTGGGACACTAGCCTTGGGCTGTGTGTTGGTGTCCCTCATGATGGTCATAGGAGAAGGTTCTGCCATTCCGTGTCCCACAATGGTGGGGCCAAAAACACGAGCCAGATTATTCTGATCCATTTGACACAGAGGACTCCGCATAACCCTGAGAGAGAGAGAGAGAGAGAGAGAGAGAGAGAGAGAGAGAATCCCCACAGTTTAAATAAACTAAAAATAACTTTGTTGTTGTAAGGAATCTTACTTGCAGTAATTATGATTAAGCTTAGGGTCCACAAAATAAATGTAAGTCTATGTAAATGGGCTCTTCATTAGAGGAAAACAATTGAGTCTCCTTTTGTGTGTATGTATTTAAACCCTGAAAGTGTGTGTAAGTGTGTATGTGTGTGTAGGTGTGTGAGAGAGAGACCTCTGTAGGTGGAGCATGAGGAAGGCCAGTGTCTCACGGTTGGCTTGAGGCAGTTCTCCCACGGCCTGGATCATCACAGCTAAGCTGTTATCCTCATCCGCAGACTCTGGGAGAGACGCAGAGACAAGAACCGTCATGGAAAGGGGTTCTGAACATCTCACACGTAAAAACAGTATAATATATGCGCATATATTAAATAAATATCCTAATGTGCAGTTTCAGAAGTGTAAAGAAATTGGTCTGAAACCTTAAGCCCTATTTGGACAGGAAATGTTTTCCCTGTGGAAATGCGGTCATGTAATTATTAGCGGAGTATCTCAGTGATTTTAGTCCCGTCTGAAAAGACCATATTAGTCATTTTTTCGGAGTGTACGCTTCTGTTGTAGGAAAGATTCCTGAGCTTACTGTACAGCAACTTTTCGACAATGCGTTCTACATGCCATCAAAAATGGTTCCTCTGTTGTTACTGTGTCTGTTCTAGGTGCCACACGGAACCCTTATATAGAACCATCTATAGCACATTCTCCATCAAGCTGAAGAACACCTTCACCTTTGGTTCGAGGTTTAGTGGCTAGAGTTTACTGGGAATGGGGTTAGGATTAGGGTTAGGTTTTAGTGGTTTGAGGTTTAGGGGCCTACTGATTACTTGTCAGAGGCTAGTGTCAGGGGTTTAGGATTAGGATTAGGGTAAGAGTTATAATGAGAACATTACCAGAAGCTTCCATGAAGGTCTTGTGGAGTTTGAAGGTGACGAGAGGCTCTTTGAGTTTCCTCAGGAAGTCTTTGAGAAGACCACAGACCACGTGGATCTCGTCCACTTTGTGCAGCGCTAGCGGCCCTTTAGCGTTCATGTAGCGCTCCCTGAGCTCCTTAACCATCCGCTCTCCTCCGGGAACTCGGTAAATACCCTTCTACAGCATCAATAAAACACACAGAGGACCTTTAATGGAGAGGATCCACCTCTAATATCACCATTTCATTACTTTACTGGACGATATGCAAAAGTCTAAACTAGTTTATAGGGTTGCTTCTTTAGCTTCATCGCTAGGGCTAAGAGGCTACTGTAGCCTAATACAGAACTTCCATTCGCTGGTCAAACTTGGCGCTAAGAGAGTTCTCTACTGTTTCTGGGTTCAGACCAAGACTTCGGGACCAGGTAAAGGAACATTAGGTAGAAATTTCACCTTAAAATTACATCTAAACACTCACTCTGATGCTGCACTGAGCTGTGACTGAGAGAATAGAGCCTCTGTTGTTTCTACTCCAGGCTCTGCACTCCAGAAACTGCACTATGTATGTTTTGGAGGAGGCTAGGAACCCACCCTGCCCTCAACTTGATTTCAGGACAGTGCTGTAAAAGTGACATATGCTGCAACTTTAAGGGGAGCTCAGGAGCAAATACCAAATATTAAATATCGTGTGTTTAGAACTGCACTCTGGGTCTGGTCTGTGCTGCCCACAGGAGGCACAAGTTACACTTGGAGCTCTCCAAGGCTGTCGGACTTGGGAAACGTCAGTCGTCGCGGCCCAAGTACTTTTAAGTCCACATCTAGCCCGGTACAGTCCAGATCCCCGGATGTGTTCTTGCTCCGCTCGTATCATTCAGGACGAATTGAGACTTGACTTCTGCAGACTTGAGAGAGTCTGATATCCCATAATGCTTTTCTTCCTGCCACTGAGAGGGTGAGTCAATGTACACCAGGGTTCTAGCTGCAGAACGTCCAGCATCCTCCCATCCTTGAGACGTACTCGCCAAGTCTGTACTTGCTACGGCAGGCTGAACTTGATGTACATTGTATTGAGAAACAGTGTCAACGCTGTGGTGACAGTCTCCTCCAAACGTGTAGAGCCCAGTGATGCTTCGTTAGCATTAGTTTGGAAAGACACAGAGGGGAGTTTGCACGTCAGATGAAGCCGGCTCTGGGTTCATCCTCCCGGCTTCAACAGTGTGACTGAGGAAACCAGACGTGGTGAAGGATGTGACAGTTATCAGCTACAAATGCGAATGTTTTTACACATTTTGTTTTTAAAATACTGTTTTTACAAAAACACAATACGAAGCACATCACCTCCTCCAGACCCCTCCTCTCGATCTCAGTAACACACTGAACGATCAGAGCTGGAACTCTGGGCCTCGTGGACGGAGCAAAGCTTTCCAGTGTGCCCTAAAACGATACAAAACCTGAATATCAGAAAAGCAGAATTAAAAGCATTGCCTTGAATACCACAAGGGGGCGCAGTGTTTTGCATGCTCATGTGTAGCGTCAGTCACTCGGAGGAAACCCACGCTGACACAGAGAGAACACACCACACTCCTCACAGACAGTCACTCGGAGGAAACCCACGCTGACACAGAGAGAACACACCACACTCCTCACAGACAGTCACCCAGAACCTGTTAATTTCAAATATGTACATCATAAATCCAACAGATATTTAGTGTTTACTATACTATGTACCTCTGAAATATGAAGTGAAGTCACTGTATTGTTTCTGAGCGAGTGGTATTCAGTTTCCACTGCATCATAGAAAAAAAAATCCCCATTTTCTACATGGCCTTTCCAGGGGCTCTGTAGAATAGAGCATCACTGGCCTGTCACTCAAAACTCAGGCCCTGTCCACACAGATGTTTATTTTTGGCCTCCCAACCTCACACAATGGTGCTGTATATCTCTGAAATGAGAGGTTTTCCAAAACGCTCTAGATTCAGTCGATTCAGGACGTGTGTAGTGCACTACAGAGGGAGGATGGAGAGATTTGGGATTAAACCTTGTGTGTTTCTCTCAAAAAAAGCTTGTGGTGTTTTGATGTCTCTCATTAAGAGGTACTGTGGCCCCCTACTGGAATGATGTGAGAATGCAGCCACTTTCATATCCCTCTGGACTGAGATATTTTCAAAAACAGATGGAGGAGAACCTCAGTGTTTAAAAATTAAACTGATCCATGTGGACGGGGACTGAAGGTTTATACCCTTCTGGCTGACTCTTTGCATTTGGCACACTGATCTTAGGCTCATGTGCACCTGCTCCTGAACGTCACATTTCAAACCCTGCTCTAAAGAGACGGTTATCCAAGCGGTCCGACTGTAACGCAGCTGACATCACTCATGGAGAGGGCTGTTGAGACACTTCTGGAGACAGTGTAAGAGGGTACCTCGCTGGGCTGAGGGTTTCCGTGAGCGTTCGGGGAACACCTCTCCGGACACGTGTTCTTACACTCGGGATGAGCCACCATGCGGCAGTCTCGACATTTCACAGCCACTTTCCCAAAGCGGATTCTCTTCCCGCAGGGGACGCACATCTCCGGACGGATCACCTGCAACGTTTATATTATTATTACACGATATAAAACGTGCTCAACACAAATAAAGAGAACAGCAGAAGAAAACGTGGTGGTGGTGTGTTAGTGTGTGTTGTGCTGGTGTAAAGTGGATCAGACACAGTAGTGCTGCTGGAGTTTTTAAACCCCTCAGTGTCTGGACTGAGAACATCCAGCCGACAGCTGAGTGGAGAGATATGGAGGTGGCTTTAATGTTATGGCTGATCTGGTGTAAGGAGGACCACTGGAAAATGTGACTGAATGCATGAAGTTGGAGAATATGGGAGCAGGGTTATTCGTACTGTTTTGGGCACGAAGACGTGCTGCAGCGTCTTTTCCACCACGGGGGTGAAGGGTGTGGGGTCTCTGGCCTCTGGAGCGGTCACTTCCACGTCCATTTCCACCTCGGTCTGATCTCCAGGAGCCCACACTGACGTCTGATCAGAGAGCGGTAGGGCTTTACCCAGGGGCGAGGCTTTGATTCCATGGGGCGGGGTTTTGCTGCTGATGGACGGGGCCTCGGTTCTGGTCCAGTTCTGCTCTGGAGTCTCCTGAGTGATGTCGATGACCATGTGGATCTGACCTCCGTTATCTGGGGTCGTCACCGAGGCTGTAAAGACCGTCGCCTCCATCTCCTGAAAATAAACGATAGCTAGAATATTTAAATAAACAAGCAGTTTGGTTCTCAGGCTATATATTTAAAACACACATACACACACACACTTATACCAAACTAATAGACCTTTGCTGCAGCATGGTGTCGCTGAAGGGTCTCAGGGCCCTGGGAGGACTCATCTCCTCCGGGTGACTGTCTGTGAGGAGTGTGGTGTGTTCTCCCTATGTCTGTGTGGGTTTCCTCCGGGTGACTGTCTGTGAGGAGTGTGGTGTGTTCTCCCTGTGTCTGCGTGGGTTTCCTCCGGGTGACTGTCTGTGAGGAGTGTGGTGTGTTCTCCCTGTGTCTGCGTGGGTTTCCTCCGGGTGACTGTCTGTGAGGAGTGTGGTGTGTTCTCCCTATGTCTGTGTGGGTTTCCTCCGGGTGACTGTCTGTGAGGAGTGTGGTGTGTTCTCCCTGTGTCTGCGTGGGTTTCCTCCGGGTGACTGTCTGTGAGGAGTGTGGTGTGTTCTCCCTGTGTCTGCGTGGGTTTCCTCCGGGTGACTGTCTGTGAGGAGTGTGGTGTGTTCTCCCTGTGTCTGCGTGGGTTTCCTCCGGGTGACTGTCTGTGAGGAGTGTGGTGTGTTCTCCCTGTGTCTGCATGGGTTTACTCCGGGTGACTGTCTGTGAGGAGTGTGGTGTGTTCTCCGTGTGTCTGCATGGGTTTACTCCGGGTGACTGTCTGTGAGGAGTGTGGTGTGTTCTCCCTGTGTCTGTGTGTGTTTCCTCCGGGTGACTGTCTGTGAGGAGTGTGGTGTGTTCTCCCTGTGTCTGCGTGGGTTTCCTCCGGGTGACTGTCTGTGAGGAGTGTGGTGTGTTCTCCCTGTGTCTGTGTGGGTTTCCTCCAGGTGACTGTCTGTGAGGAGTGTGGTGTTTTCTCCCTGTGTCTGTTTGGGTTTCCTCTGGATAACTGTGTTTGTTATTCTCCAGTGTTTGTTTGTGTGTTTGAGACAGTCAAGTGTCTCACGGTTACTTGGTCATCTGGAGGAAACACACAAAGACACAGGGAGAACACACCCCAATCCTCACACACAGTGACCTGATGAAAAGGTTCCCCCCAGGTTCTACCTGTAGCGCCACCATGCTGCCAGTGTTTTTTGGTTTAGAGTCAATCTCCTGAAAGATAATGTGATTTTAAATCACTTTAATCACTGACTAAAATCAGCTGAAATAATGGATGAAAAAAACTTATAATAAATGTAGAAAAGTCTCACAGTGAGAGATTGACTGGATTCATTAGCTGTTGCACTAATTATCCTCTAATAAGGTCCCAGTTTTGGAGTGAGCACCATCTGGTGAATGACGAGTCCAGAACTGTGTGAATAATCTGTTAATATTCCTATCTGTAGATTCACAGCGTTGATTTAAGCTGATTCCACTTGCTGAGGTGACATTTTTTTTTTCAGTGAATAAACACAGGCCTCAGAGACTCCACAATCGTCCACCAGGGGGCTGCGACGGTGAGAAACAGTGGAGCGATGCGGTTTATGTTTCACCAGACGCTACTAATGTTTGTGAAACGGCCCAACGTTCCCTCTGCTCCCATTTTAAACCCTGCCTTGAAGGGATAAGCCGACAGGAGGCGTTTTATTCAGCTCTGGGAAGCTATAACTGCCGTATTCAGGACTCAGTTCACTCTAATGAGGGAGAAACCCTCCCCTGCTCTGGATTCCAGGGATTTCACTGTTCATAAAATGTTAAAGCACCAATTAGTGAATTTAGTGATGATTCTCTACTGGAAAAGTACATTCTAATGTGGAACCTAATGTCGACCCAAGTCCAGGGGATCCTTCCTTGCGCTTTCTCCTCAATCTGTGTTTTCCTAGAACTTCCTCACAGCATTTCCGTGGTTTAGTACTAGTTTAAACGAACAGACAATAGCTGTAACTCATTTTCCACCCTCTCTCGCTCTCCGTCAGGGCTCTAAACATGGTACGAAGAGAAAACTACCAATGGAAAACCATGCACAGCCCTCCCAGCGTAGGGTGTGAATGCACCAACCAGTCGCCATTCCTCACTAAACCCATTGTCTCCAGCAGTGAGATACAGCTCACAGTGGAACTAAACTGTAGGGGGCACTGCTGGTTCGCACTGCTGCATGCACTCGTGTGAATCAAACTGTATCGGTTATATTTTAGAAACAACTAGACGTTATAAAACCACTAACTTCCTCTCAGCACAGACAAGGAAACTCCTCCTAATACCAGAATGGCCAAACCTCCACCAGTGCCATTCATTCATCGTCCGCATCTGCTCCTCATCCCAGGTTTCAGTTTCACTTCTACACACCAGAGACACTTTTGAAAGTACAACTGCATCAGTGGCAGATGCTGGTCTTTCAAGGAGGGGAAGCTCAATTTCGGCCTACATCATAAAATGTGTGGGTTTATTTATACGTAAATTCTACCCTCCGTTCCTTTTTAAGAAAATGATCTGTGACCCTGTCGTACCAACAAGGCGTCTTTTCCAGGGACTTGACTAGTGTCCTCTCAATGGCCAGCAGAGCTAGGCTGCTTAAACGGCCTTGGCCCATGTGAAGTGTGTCCGCCTGTGCTCCCACAGATCTTTACACCAAAGGATCGCTGATTCGCTCATTTCGCTGTCAATCAAAAAGGGATTCAGCCTCAGACAGATCATCCAATCATCATGCAGAAGCTGAGCGTCCGGGCCAGCCGAGGCCAGCCCACTGCCCCATAGACCCCCAGAGACGCCGAGCGTCCGATGGGCGGGACAAAGCCCAGCATTTATCCAATGACTCGTCTCGTTTCGTTGCACTTCGCTGCTTCACTATTGAACTCTGTGTACGCTCAGCGTCCTCACTGTTTAAAGCACCGTGAAGCTGTGGGAATGATTGAGAGGAAAGCCGCGTCTTTACCAGTGATAAGAAGCTGATTCTGAACAAAAGTTGAGCGCGTTGTAGTGCATATTTATTCAATCACATGTACACAACAGTATATATTTGATCACTTATTGGTTTATATTTTAGGGGAAGCTGAGCTCCTCTTGCAGTCTTAGAGCCACTAAACTGCATGTGGCTAAAATCTTTAAGACATCGCTGAGGTATTAGTCACATGAAGTGACCAAGTGTTAAATTCTAAAGTCTTGGAGTATTTTTGTGGTCAATCTACAGGCGGTGATTAAAATCCCATTATTATCCACATGCAGATGATTACACCCCAGGCTCTGAATGGAGAATTGTCAGAAATATAAATTATTATTAACATTTATTTGAATGTCATTTTTAGTTCAGAATTTTTCATTTTTCGAGTCAATTACAGCTTTGTTCACCATTCTGCCACTCGTCAAACATTTCCACGTTCTCCGGGGTCCTATTATCACCGAACGTTAGGAAATTCCCTTTAAGCCTTTATCTGAAGACAGACTGTTTTTTTTACAGTGGAAAATAATAGTTTAAGATTTTTAAACAGCAGTGTTTGGACAGTCTGGGTCTGGAGTGAATGGACTTTTCAACACCCAACTCTTATGTGATGAACAAAAGGGAATGTTGGATTCTGAAATTGGCCAAATCTTACTGTATTGAGCTCCATCACCTTTTCTATTGGTCGCGTGGTGAGGGGATCTTCAGAGCGTCCACAGAGTCGTCCCCGCTTCTGCATCTGAAATCCAACACTGGGCCCCATGGAGGAGCGCTGGAACACAACAGGATCCAACAGGAATGAATGAATGCATGTTTAACACAGTTATAGAAAATGAGGAAAGGAAAATCACTGATAATCACTGGGAGCAAAGCAGGAACACACCCTGTAGAGGGCGCCAGTCCTTCATTAACATAGATACATCTTCCTTTTCTGGCTTAAAAATATGTGGATGTATGTTAGATGTAAAGGGTTTAAAAGGTGAATGTTAATGTTGTCCGTGTGAAAAAAATGATTTACATTTCCTTTCTATTGTTTTCATTTCAGTTTCAATTTTGACTGGATTTGCGTTCCACGCCATTAAACCACAAACCAAAACTGCAGCAGGAAATTAACACACTTTCAAATCACTGGTAAAACTGGACCAAAATCTTGGCTTCACAAAATACTGAGGGGTGAGTGGGCGTGGTCTGTGTGACCCATGTCCTCCTCCTCCTTTATAACATCTCTGATTTGACTCAGTGGACACTCACCCTTTTCTCACGAGCTCTCGACTTCAGGGGCTTCACCATGGTGGCATCCATGTCCTACGACCACACAACAAACCAAAAGCTGTGTGAATATTCTCTTACACAGTTTGAACCTTCACATCTTCAATGCTGTATAAACAGTAGGGGGCAGTAGAGAGTCACAGTGGAGAGATCCACACACTGTACCAGCCACGAGAATCCAGAAAACACAATTCCACAGTCACACCACCTAAAGCTGGGGGAATTTACACTGCTCCAGCCGACTGTTGGCATTGGGCAGTGTGACCTTAGGCTCATGTGCAGCTGCTACAAGGTGCATCATTCTATTGGTGAATGTTTTACTATAGAGATGATACAGAATGTGTGTAGTTGTTAAATTCACTCTTTTAAAACGTTTTTTTTCTTCATTGTATTTAAAAAATATATATATATAGTTATCTGCAGCACTGCAAGTGATCTGTTAATTGGTGAGTGAGTGACAGGGTGAGTGTGTGAGTGACTGGGTGAGAGTGTGACACTGCCCACAGGTGTGAGTGACAGGGTGAGTGTGTGACACTGTCCACAGATGTGAGTGTGTGAGTGACTGGGTGAGAGTGTGACACTGTGCACAGGTGTGTGTGTGTGTGTGTGTGTGTGAGTGACAGGGTGAGTGTGTGTGACTGGGTGAGAGTGTGACATTGTCCACAGGTGTGTGTGTCTGTGTGTGTGTGTGTGTGTGTGTGTGTGAGTGACAGGGTGAGTGTGTGAGTGACAGGGTAAGTGTGTGTGACTGGGTGAGAGTGTGACATTGTCCACAGGTGTGTGTGTGTGTGTGTGTGTGTGTGAGTGACAGGGTGAGTGTGTGACACTGTCCACAGGTGTGTGAGTGACTGGGTGAGTGTGTGAGAGTGTGTGTGTGTGTGAGACTGGGTCAGTGTGTGCTGCTCTGTAACCCTAATCCTGATGAAGTGCTTACAGAAGATGAATGAAAGGATGAATGTATTCACCAGGTCATCGTCTGTTCTGTCGTAGCTGATATCAGAGTGAGAGAGGAAGGAAGACTCGTCGATCACTGATAATCTGGAGGAGGTCAACCACAAACACAGAGAAACAGAATCAGAGGTGGCTGTTTAGACCGGATAGTTTAGTTAGATACACTGACTACATTTAAAGGAACATGCAAACAGCACTGATCTAATGAATCTTCAGCCTGGTGGGGCCACAAGTACAGGACCTCTAACACATCCAGGTCACTAGGGGGCAGTATAATGACTGCTTAATGTGCAGAGGAATCTGTGGCGAAATGACTGACTGATACTTTGAAGAGAATTGGTTTTGTGTGTGTGTATTACAGGTTTCCCTGATGTTGTGGGGACTAACCTCTGATGTTGTTGGAACACGGTATGGTGTCCACAGTGAAGTTATGTCAGTGTAGGGGTAGTGTTTGGTTTATGGTAAGGGTTGGGATTAGAGTAAGTTCAGGTTCAGGTTTAAGAACTGGGATAAGACAATGTTATTATGTAAGTCAGTGTAACGCCCAACAATGTGTGGAAACAAACTGGTGTGTGTGTGAGTACCGTCTGCTCCTGCGCTGTGTAACGTTAGCTCCTCTGTAATTGAAGTTGGCGAGCACTGATTTCTGCTCCTCATTAAGGCAGGCGTTTGATTTGCTGTCATTGACGAGGATGTCACTCATCAGCAGCATCTGACGCTCCTGTTATTAATAAATGAATGAGACTTAAACACACACAGAGTCATAAGGCCTTCATCATCATTAACACCTTCATTAACACGTCTCAGCCATAGGTCAGAGGTCACTCTCTGATAATTAGCTCAGCCCCTGATCGCTATTCTTCACACTTCTTACTGCGCTTCCATCTCAAACCGTTTAAGGGTTTTATAAAAGATTATTACTGCGCGGTGCAGAAGTCAGAGACCAGCACCAGTAAAAACTACAGTCAGAGACAACAGAGGAGAAGACGGAGAACGTGGAACAACCACAGGACATGGCCATGAGAGAGAGAGAGAGAGAGAGAGAGAGGGATGAGAGAGAGAGAGAAAGGGATGAGAGAGAGAGAGGGGGAGGGATGAGAGAGAGAGAGGGGGAGGGATGAGAGAGAGAGAGAGGGATGAGAGAGAGAGAGAGAGAGGGATGAGAGAGAGAGAGAGAGGGATGGAGCGCAAGAGATGGAGTGAGAAAGACTGAGGGTATGAGAGACAGGGCGAGAGAGAGAGAAAAGATGAAATCAAAATTCACTCTCACTCACTTCCATCCTTAGAATCAACTCAGTTCTGTGGGTCTGAAAGGATGTGGAGGGAAGACACTTCACACACACACACACACACACACACACACACACACACACACATACACACACACACACACACTTCTGAGACTGAACTTTGGATGTGTTTCACACTAAAGAGTAAGAAACTGATAGAAAAAATGATGCCCAACACTGAAAACAATGATAAAGTTCTTTTTAAAGACTGTTTTGACTGAGAATGTAATAAATAAATAAATAAATAAAGTAATAAATGAAATGTGTTCCCTCAGGAGATGAAATCTACTCACTCACTCTGTGTGTGTGTGTGTGTGAGAGAGAGAGAGTTTTTTCTGCTTCTAGATATTTTATTTATCGGACGTGATCAAATCAAAGGGAGTGATGTGGTCAGCAGATGCTGTGTGTGTGTGTGTGTGTGAGAGCGATGTCTTCTCTGGTTTTAAGCGCCTCTTTTTTGCAGAGCACTGAAAAAGGTCCAGAGAGTTTTTATTCATATTCCGAGTCGTCAGAATCACACACCATCTACAAACACTGAGGAGCTACGGGACCAACTGCCGCCGCTGGTGTGAGGCCAGACACTGGGACACACAGCAGCAGAGTCAGAGTTGGACACATTTGTCCTACACTCGGAGACGAAGAAAGGAGAAGAAAAAGAATGGTAGAGATACATTGTCACTAAAGGCACCATCGATGTAAAGGTGCAGCAGTGGTGTTAGAGTCCAGTTGTGTTCCTAAAGGTTCATTACATTCTCTTCTCCAGAAGGAGAGGGGGGTCTCTGTAATCTTTCATTATACAACTGTGGAGAATAAAAGAACACAATAAAAGTCCTGGAGATGAAACGGGGCGAATGACATCAACACAACTTTAACATCCACAGTTAATAATAGAGTGAGGTACAGTTCTGTTCCTAATTAAAGGTACAGTGTATGTTCCCTGAATAAACCACGACTCAAAAAAGGGCTATTTATTCAGTGGAGTGTCTCTGATCACACCCATAAAGAGTTAAACCTGCGGCACCATGAGTGGCTTCTATTGTGAATGACTGTGAATGGATGACATGTTTAAGACTGATGCATTTTCCCTCTCCTACCAGGTTCTGATAGTCTGCCTCTGCTTTGTAGCGTTTCTTGATCTCCACGTCCACCTGGTTGCGCGCGTGTTTGAGTTTGACCTCCAGAGCCGCCCTGGACACGTCCGATTTCACCAGCAGCTCCTTGTATTTCTTCAGCTCTAGTTCTGCATGGAGCCATTTCTTCCGGATCTCCTCCAAGTGCCGCACCACCTCGATGAACCACTCTGGAAGAACAGAAAAGACAAACTGAGGCTCATCACAAGGCAAATTCTTTCTGTCTCTTTCGGAGTTTCCACTGCATGGGACATACTCTACTCTCTGTTTGGTCTTTGGTTGGTTTTCAACACCCACAGCTGCCCCCAAAATGTATCTTGTATCATCTCAAAACATAGTCTCTCACAGGAACAGCAGGCTTTGGAAACCACAACAACGGCGGCGGTAACGTTAAGCGGTGTGTACTCATGGTGTATCGGCGTGTTGTTGTTGTTTGGGACTGAACACAGCTCCGTCATCAGTTCAGACAGATCAGTAGAGTTTGTTCCTTCCTTGTTGCAGCGTCCAGCTCTCGCTGGATTCTTTCGTCGGCCACCGATCCAAGGAGCGTTTGAACCTCTTCAAAAGACCACGGCGTCATTTTACGAGCTGCCGTCGTGAGTCGGATAAAAACAAACGTGATCTCTGCTGCAGCTGGAGATTTTACAGATGGAGAGTTGGTGCTGGTCGTCTGCGTTGCGTGGCGTAGAGTGACGACTCTCTCTGGACGATCAGCGCTCTGCAAGGTTTACACGCCACGGTTTAGTCCCTACTCGACTCGCTCTGAACCACGAGAGAACAGCCACTAAACAAGAACCCGCTTCCAGAACCAGAACCTGATTCACCTGGTGGAGGAGGAGATTATCTACAAGATAACATAACAGGATTAGTGTTCTCCTCCAAGCGTGCTGAACTCTAATGATGTTGAGTTGAAAAGGGCACTTTGTATGCACAAAAACCATACTATCACCATTCCCAATGCCAAGAGCTGGCTACAGGTCTAGAGCCCCTCAGCACTGGGCTGGAAAGTGATGGAGGTCCATCCAAGTCCCTAAAACATTCTATTGTAAAGATTTCCCAGAGGAGTAGAAGCTGTTATATCAGCAACAGAGAATAATCTACCCATTAACACCCTTTGTTTCAGAAGACTTCCTGCACCTTTGCAAGTCCCACAGAGGTTCGACAACAGAAATCAACAGCAAAACAAACCAGAACCAAAGCCATGTATCAGTAATGAGACTAGGAACACCGACATTAGACGAGTCCTTTTGTTCGTTTCAAGCGGCTCTGCTTTTGCATCTTCCTCAGGCCGAGCCATTCTGAAGGAACATTACTTTTCCACTTCAGTAGAGTTTTCCTCCACAGAACAAAATGGCATGGGGAAGCACGCCAGTACCTAATGCCTGAGCTGTTCCGGCTTCTTTTGAAATGACTTTGGCTCATACAACAAATACAGGCCTTGTCAGAAAGCTCAGAAAGCTGCTGTGTGACCCAGGGCTGATTTAGAGCCTCTGCTGGCGGAACAGGTGGAAACAGCAGCTTTAAAACCAAGATATGAAACAGTGATATTGCCCAAACCACAGGAGAATAAGCCTCGCACAACAAACACCTTCCTATTTAGTAAACAAACCATGATGGACACGACACACGGCGAGCCAGGCCTTCAGAGCTCTTGCCGAGCTCAGGATGCTGCAGGAAACAAAGCGTAAAACACAGAAAATTTCTCTGCAAAACATGTAAATAAATGATCACGACAGAGGAAGGGCGCTTCACACACCACCGGAATGTATCCGAGCAGAGTGAAGTCATCATTTAATCATCTAATCGATGCTATCAGATCGTAGGAGGGGGGGGTCAACACACAGAAAGGAAATGCAAACCAAGCTCAGAAACCTCACCGAGTTCAGAGTTGACGTTCCGGTCCAGAGCCATCCGCTGTAAACACAAGCCGAGGAGCTCCTTCACAAAAGCCTCCCCCATGGTGAGCAGAGGAAGCAGCCACAAAACACCAGCTTCTCAAGCTCCCACTTCAGACTAGAGTCCTCATTTCCAAGTGATCTGGAGCTGGAACAATGGGAAGAGTGGCCTCATCAAACCTGCCCAGGTGGAGGCTGGTGGGTGGAGCTACAAAGTGGGTGGAGTTAAAGGTTTAACCCCACCTTTTAATTACAACATGGAAATTAGGGTGGGGTTGCACTAGAGGTGGGCAGGCACTAGCTTTACTGCTACATTTACATCTTCATTTATTAATTTATTCATTCATTCATTCTCCTTAAACTGGCTTTGAGGATTTGTAGACACAGTGTGTGTGTGCTTGTCCATCACAGGAGATCTGTCTGCTATGCATATGATAAGGAGAACCAGACGACAGTGACCCCACACTGAAGTCTTGTAGGGATGAGCAGAAAGTCCACTCGCCAAACTGCAGCAATTTGTCTCTTCAGTTCCCAAACGCACAGCAGGAAACTCATCTTAAGTGTCAGATTCTAAGTGTGTTTCTATTTACAAAATACAACCGAGTTGGATTGGAAAATCTTTTATTCGTTAAATAAAGTCCCTGGAAACAGCAGCACTAGCTGTGGTAGCAGTTGTACTGTGATTATGTAAATTGTCCTAAGCAACTTTAGTGTGGTTAAAGTGGCCGTGCCCGTGAGTGAGTGCAGTATTTCATTCTAAAGTGACCATGCAGTATGTGCTGAAAGACGTGGGCTGGGTGAACAGATCGACTCCTAGGTGTACATTAGGTGAAGGAGTTCAGCGGTCTCACCGGAGGTGGATCAAGTACAGGGATCTGGAAGACTTTGCCCTGATGCTCTGTAGTCTCAGTAAGCCAAACTGTGCTGACCTGTGTGTTCTGACCCGGTTCTATCAGAGCAGTGTTAACTCCTTCAACACAGTGTGTGCTGTAGTATTTCTTCTGTTTGATCGGACCAGACTCCTTGTCGGTCACTGCTCCTCCTTCCTCTGACCACTTTGGGCCGGTACTGACCATTGCACATTGGGAACACCACACAAACGAAACACTACGACCAGAGAATTATACATTATAGTGAAAACACGGGGGTGTCAGCTCTTTCTCTGGGACGTGAAGGGAGGCCAGTTCAGCACAGTTGTGTGTTTCTGTAAAGTCTCCTTAAAGTAAACTCGCTGATGTTAGCATTCATCTATATGCACAAATGTGCAACGTGTGCAATTATAATTTGTCATTGTACAAGGCAAAATGAAATGTGTCTTCATTAAACCCATATGTGGCAGTGAACACACACACACACTATATATAATTAACTACTTACACTAACATACAGTGCCTTCTCTGTCTGCACAAATTAATGAAGAGGTGACCAATATGATCTGAGTGAGGACGAGACCAGAAATGGTACGGTCCACTATTTCTACTAGACATTCATTCATTCATGGAGGCATCGCCAGTCCTTCGCAGGGCGGAAAAACACTCTAACACTCACATCTATGGACACTTTTTGAATCTCCAATTCACCTACCAACGTGTGTTTTGGTAGGGGGAGGAAACCCAAACAGACACAGGGAGAACACACCACACTCCTCACAGACAGTCACCTGGAGGAAACCCACGCAGACACAGGGAGAACACACCACACTCCTCACAGACAGTCACCCGGAGGAAACCCACGCAGACACAGGGAGAACACACCACACTCCTCACAGACAGTCACCCGGAGGAAACCCACGCAGACACAGGGAGAACACACCACACTCCTCACAGACAGTCACCCGGAGGAAACCCACGCAGACACAGAGAGAACACACCACACTCCTCATGATGAAAATTATGTTGTGCAGCACGATTTGGAATAAATCTCAGATTAACAAATCCTTCATTGGAATTTAAGGAGTTTAAAAGTGTGAAGTGTAACCCAGTCCCATTCATGAAAGACATTGATGGTCCGCAAATTCAACAAACGGTGTTCAAATATTTGAAGGCCCCTGCTGCTTTGGTTAAGGTGGAATTACAAATTTGAATAAGAACCCACGCCTTTTAACAGGTGGTACACTGTAATTTTCGGATTTCAGAATAAAAGTGTTGGGCTGAATAATGGATGTACACGTTAACACAGTGACTCCAAATACAAAGCTAAACACAGGCTTGTACAAATTTTTTCATTCCACCTTAAAAAGTACCAGTACATGGTAGACTATATTTTTTCCCATTTAAGGTGGGATGGGACATTTGAATAAGAAACAGAGCCTATTAAATGTGTCTTTAGCCAAGCTTTTCTAGTAGAAATGGAATACAGCTTGTACGTGATGTATACGTTTATATAATATTTGAATTTTCTATTCCATTACTTTACAGGCTATGATATAGTACAGTTACGCTAAGCTCTTAATCATGCTGTCCATTCCACCTTATATGATATAGAAGGGTATATCTTGATCATTTAATGTGGAATGGAAAACTCAGATAAGAAACGGGCATGTAAAATAATAATAATAATAAAAAAGTTTCCCCATTTAAGGTGGAATTGAAAATCTGAATAGGAGAAAGGTAAATGAGGAGCCAGAAAACCTTGTTTAAGGTGGAATGGAAAATTAGAATTTTTTTATTTCTTTAATTTTTTTAAAATCAAATTATTTATTTTAGTTTTTTGTAATTCCTTGTGGCTTCCACCTGGTGTCAGCAAATGTGTAAATGAACTGTCTCTGTGCTGTATCCTAGGCTTTCTCTCTCTCTGCTCCCGGCAGTGAAAAAGCACCTGGAGTTTTTAGACAGAGCAGAGAACTCCAAACATTGAAAAGCACAAAGAGAAATGAGGCTATTGCTCTAATCCAGCTCCATAGGGGGGTAACACTGACATGTTTTTGTTATTTCAGATCACTTATAATGTGGCATGTCTCCAAACTACATTAGCGACAGTGCTACAAAACTAAACAGTTACAAATGATTCTCTGTGGGAGTTCAAACAGTGAATAAACACTTACAGACCGTTTACACTTCAGCCTTGTTATTGTTTCCTCAAACACCATTCCACCTTAAAAGGTGCAGAGACTCTGAACGTAAACAAAGCAGTGAGAACAATCGCAGATGTCCCTTTAACGTCCTAAACAGGGCGTGGCTATGGGGAGCAGGCCCCGTTCAATGTTCTTTGTTTGTGTGCGTTGTTCTTTTCTCGTTGTGTTTAGCCAAATAACGTAAGCATTAAGTCAAGCTTGTCCAATAGGAAAAGAGCAGAGGGACCTGTGAACTCGGTGAACTCTGATATCCAGCTTTGTGGAACAGCCCCCAGGGTTGATATGGGCTCTGTGTTCAGTTCTGAAGTCTCCTTTTCTTAGTGTGGACATCAGAAATATCTCCTGTAAAGTGGATAATGTGTGCTTTAATAGCTATTTTGACTGGAAGTAAACGAAGGACAGTGGTTATAGATATTTACGTGGAGAGTATAGATCTGTAAGGCCCGTATGTTCAGTGCTGTGTAATTAATTTCCAGTACTGACCTTTCCCACTCTCCAGGAGCTCCTGCACGTTCCCCTTTATCTGTGTAATTGCTGCAGTTTTATTAAAGGTCTAATTTGGTGCAGATGGACTCTACGGCACATTGTTCCCCAATAACGGCTAAAGGCTGCTGTGTCATTAAACCCTGCTCTTTACGCTCTGTCCAGTGGCTGTCCTGACAGTGCTGTGTTGTTGTTCTGCAGACTTTTTTGCACCTGCTGTGTAAAGAAGAGACTGGAAAATGAATTACAGTTGGGTTCAATCCACTTCAAATTGGTTTAAAAGTGCATTAGCCAACATTTTACACATTAACAGCAGCAGCAAAGGACTAATTTATATCTAAACTATGTGTCGTGAGCTGAGAATGAAGCCACAAATCCTCTGTGTGTTGTTGTCAGTTGCTTGTTTTCGTAGATGGGACGCCACACGTACGTTAGTCCCACCCCGTGGAAGCTTTGGACTGCACTGGACTGGCTTCGCTGAGACGGAGGACACTCAGGCTCCAAACCAAACCGACTCTGAACTGACGTTTCTCCTCGATGTGTAACTCGGTGCTAAATAAATGACATCATGAGTGACTGGCTGCGGTAGGAATGATGTGCTCTCACATAAACACAGGTCCAGCGCTGTGATTGGACAGACTCAGACGAGGGGGCGGGGCCATTCTAAAGTCAGAAGCGGAGCAGGATCAGAATGACTCGTTTTATCCCGTGTTTTCAGACAGCGCTCAGAACACTGACTGGGGTCTTGTTTCACAGATTACAGCCATTTAAAGGGGAATGCACCATTATTAATGGATGGATTAATATTGCCCCACCACTACAAACGATTCTGACCTGGTTCCATTAAACTGTATTGATTCCACAGAGAAACACTTGATCCTGAGGAATCCAGAAGCCGTCCAGTTAGCGCAGGCTGGGACTGTGTTTATTTGACGATTAACGTCCACTGAAGTGTCTGGGTCTGTCCTGGGTCTGAGGGGGAGCAGAGGGAATGATGAGATTAAAACTGGATTGAGCTCTGAGCTCTGAGGGGGGGGGGGGGGAAGCCGGGTACATATTCTTACAGCTTCAGGAAGTAGTGGAGGAATCAGCACAAAGCTGTGTGTGCAGTGTTTCTGCAGCTGGAGCTGTGCTCTGATGGAGTTTACTCTCGAGTCTTTGGCCGAACTTTTTCCGTATGTGAATAGAGAGAGAGGGAGGGGGTCCGGAGGGAGAGGCAGCATTCATTTGTGGGAATTTTACTGAGTTTTGGGGCTGTTCTGTCAGACTGTGGCCGCTGTGTTAATGCTGTCTGAAGTATTCTGAAATCCTCTCGTGGGCAGCATGGGTGAAGCAGAACTAATGAAACCTTTATTTTTTAAAATAAAATAATCTCTTTATTTTCTTTCTGTTTAGTGAAGGACATGGGGACATTAATCTACACAGCGCTCTCTGACGAATGCTACCATTCTTAAAATTTAATTTCACCTCTCCATGGAATCTCACATCGATTCTGAGCTTTAGAAATGCAAGACGCATGTTCCACACTCTCAGAACCTTTCAGGGTGCTCGCTCGGGTGGGTTTGATTGCACATGCATTTTGTTTGTGTTCAGCTGCAGTTCTGAGGCCTGTAAGGGGTAGTAGCTTAAGGACAAATGTACCACAGTCTGTACAACTACAAATCTGCTCCACATCTCGGGGGCTCTGTTGTAATGTTTCTCATTTCGTAAAGAGCCAGTTGTGTTCAGGAGGTGAAAGGTCTGGACTCTCTTCGTAAGGAGCCAAGCTGCTGTAATTCATGCAGAGTGTGGACTGGCCTTGTCTCACTGAAATGAACAAGGCCACCCTTTAGGGCTGTCGCAATATTGTAATACAGCACTACTGATGTGTGTTATTGATGGAAAGGTGCCGCAGCAGGTGGTGTCTCTGTAACAGCTCCAGGGTTCGAGTCCTGCTCCGGGTGACTGTCTGTGAGGAGTGTGGTGTGTTCTCTCTGTGTCTGCGTGGGTTTCCTCCGGGTGACTGTCTGTGAGGAGTGTGGTGTGTTCTCTCTGTGTCTGCGTGGGTTTCCTCCGGGTGACTGTCTGTGAGGAGTGTGGTGTGTTCTCTCTGTGTCTGTGTGGGTTTTCTCCGGGTGACTGTCTGTGAGGAGTGTGGTGTGTTCTCTCTGTGTCTGTGTGGGTTTTCTCCGGGTGACTGTCTGTGAGGAGTGTGGTGTGTTCTCTCTGTGTCTGTGTGGGTTTTCTCCGGGTGACTGTCTGTGAGGATTGTGGTGTGTTCTCTCTGTGTCTGTGTGGGTTTTCTCCGGGTGACTGTCTGTGAGGAGTGTGGTGTGTTCTCCCTGTGTCTGTGTGGGTTTTCTCCGGGTGACTGTCTGTGAGGAGTGTGGTGTGTTCTCCCTGTGTCTGTGTGGGTTTTCTCCGGGTGACTGTCTGTGAGGAGTTTGGTGTGTTCTCTCTGTGTCTGCGTGGGTTTTCTCCGGGTGACTGTCTGTGAGGAGTGTGGTGTGTTCTCCCTGTGTCTGCGTGGGTTTTCTCCGGGTGACTGTTTGTGAGGAGTGTGGTGTGTTCTCTCTGTGTCTGCGTGGGTTTCCTCCAGGTGACTGTCTGTGAGGAGTGTGGTGTGTTCTCTCTGTGTCTGTGTGGGTTTCCTCCAGGTGACTGTCTGTGAGGAGTGTGGTGTGTTCTCCCTGTGTCTGTGTGGGTTTCCTCCGGGTGACTGTCTGTGAGGAGTGTGGTGTGTTCTCTCTGTGTCTGTGTGGGTTTCCTCCGGGTGACTGTCTGTGAGGAGTGTGGTGTGTTCTCCCTGTGTCTGCGTGGTGCTCCAAAAACACACGTTGGTAGGTGGATTGGAGACTCAAAGGTGTCCGTAGGTGGAGTGTGTGAGTGAATGTGTAAGTGTGTGTCGCCCTATGAAGGACTGGCACCCCCTACAGGGTGTGTTCCTCACAGCTGATTCCAGGTAGGCTCCGGATCCACCGCGACCCTGAACTGAATAAAGGTTACAGACAAAGAATGAATGAATGAAGAAAGTTAGGGTGTAAATTTTCCCAGACGTTGGCATCTGAACGGCTGAGTGTCAGGCTTCTTTTATAAAATGGAAACAATGGCAGTAAACCTAGTCAGAAATCCAAATGCAGCTTCACAAGTTTGGGAGCATTTCAGCTTTCAACCAAATGAAAACAGAGGACCAGCCAATTCAAACGAGGCAATATGCAAAACAATAGCAGAAAAGTTACTGTGAAATGGGGAAATACATCATATTTGAGATTTCATCTAGGTTCCTGTCGCCCAGCTCTCGGAGCCCAACAGCCTCCAGCAGCGCCAAGTCCTGGAGCACGCTCAGAAGGAACAGTACTGAGTATAGCACCAGAATCAGGACAAAGTAAGTAATATGAGGCAGTAATATCACAGATGAAATCCCTACCTTCTCTGAAAAAGACGTTGCCTGGACATCAGCATGTTGCTCCAAACCCTGTATATATTCTTCAGCATTAACGTTGCCTTCACAGATGTGACAGTCCCCCACGTCCTGTGCACGAATGTTCCCAACACCATCACAGACGCTGGCTTTCGAACTGTGTGTTTATAACAAGCCCATGGTTTCTTTTTCCATGTGAATTTTACCTCACATTTGTTGAAGCAGCAGCAAACTGTTCAAAGACACTGGTTTTGGGAAGTGTTTCTAAGCCCACGCAGTGATTTCCACTACAGAAACATGTTTGTTTTTAACCCTTTGGGGTCTAAGGTGATTTTCTCAATTTTCTGAAATTCGTCTTTAAAGTGTTTTTATTATAATATATTTCCCACATGTTTTATATCAAAACATTCAGAACAATCTCGGCTCTCTCGTTAAGAGAGGCCCATGTGACCTACAGCATTTAATGAAGAGATAATCGGTCTCTAACCCTGAAAAACTTAAATCCGATTTTAGAAAATCTTTATATTTCTTGTGAAAACATCCCTTTCCTCGTGTGGATGCATCGTTTTGGTGAGTCTTAAAAACAAGTGAATCCACCAGAGTCAGAGGAGGCGTGTCTCAAGCTTATTCATTGGTTGGTAAGTCTGGGTGTACAGTGTCAGTACAGTGGCGATAACATGGGATCAAAAGAGCAGTTTCTGCACATTCACAGAGTGTTGGAACTGTATTCCTGCGCTGTGCTATCGCTGAGATATTAATAGAAACATGGCGAATGGTCGTTGAGGCGCCGGTGCATTCTTTGACCCCAGAGGGTTAATTCAGTGCAGTCTGAGGGCTAGAAGACCCCAGCTAACTACCGGTACTAGGCCTTTCCCCTTGTATATAAGGGTTTCACTAGATTTTCTGAATCTCTTAATGGTATCCACTTTGGAGACAGAAATCCACAGGTTCTTTGGTGTTTTAAGTTGCGAAACATTCTTTAATTATTTCACTGTTTGCCCACAGTCTTTCACAGAGTGAATCCCTCCCCCTCGACTTCTGAAGGGCTCAGCCTCTCTGAGACAATCTGTTTAAAGCAAATAATGTTTCTGAGCTGTTGCCAGGTAACCTTATTTATTATTAATGTATTTTATTTATTTATGTTTTGTAGCATTACACAACTTTTACCAGTTTATTTTTGCTCTGCGCCAGTGTTTTTTGGAAAGTGCTGTTTGCCTTAAATTGGGCAAATTGTTTTTTTAATTTTTTTTATACTATTTTCAATTAAAAATAGGGTTTGAATGATTTGCACATCATTGCATTCTGTTTTTATTTACCTTCTGTGTCCCAGCGTTTCTGTCCTGTGTGTCCCACTGTCTCATGTTGTAGCTTAGGTCGTTTTTCTTGAGTGCTTTCAAAATCATACCTTTGCTTCTACTCAAGAAGATCAGTGTGTAAACGAGTCTAGCATTTCCTCTGTTTATATTCAGTTCCTAATCCTCTTAACTCTCTGAAGTGTGTGTGTGTGTGTGTGTGTGTTGTGGTGGTGCTGCTTTGTGATTGGGCCGCACCACTGACTTCAGAGCTTCAGCTTTTTATTTCAGATCCAGTTGATCCAGAAAGAGAAGAACAGAGTGGAACACACTTGACCTCTTGTGGTGAGAGATGCTGAACTCAAAGGTGAATCTGTTTTATATCCGAACTGCAAGTTGAAACAGTTAATACACACATTAATGTGTGAATCTGGAGTCCACCAACCCACACACTGTGAAACAAGACCCCAGTCAGTGTTTTGTGCGCTGCCTGAGTCAGAAACACAGGATAAAACGAGTCGCTCTGATTCTGCTCCACTTCTGACGTCAAGTGCAGAGACTTTAGAGTCTGTCCAATCACAGCGCTGGACCCGTGTTTATGTGAGAGCGCAAAGACGAGGTTAAACTCAGCGAAACAGACACAATGAGCGCGTAGAAATAAGAGCACTGAGTAAAAACGGAGAAGAAAGAGAACAGAGTGAAAACGGCTAAAAACCAGAGCTTCTGCTCCTCGCTCCTCACTGCTGTGCGCTCGGGGTCGGGGTGAACAGCGAGCGGCTCATTATCATTTAAAGGAACAGGTGCTGAAAGTGTTCCACTGTGGAGAACAGTGTGGGGGGTATGTTCTCATTATATTTAGCTTAACACTTGTGCTTACCAAGAACAAAAAAAAAAACAAGAAACAAAAAACAGATGAGGTGTGGTAGATGTCAAGAGCAAATCTACGCCCTTGGTTCTTACCCTCCTTCAAGTTACATAGTGTAATTTCTGCAGTGCTGAGCCTAGAGTAGCAAAGACAGAGTCTCTATTCTCCATCTTAAAGGTCAATAAAGCATCACAATTGTCTTGAAGTTGGAAATATAAAGTAAAAATATGACACACTGTTTCTTTAATCCATAGACAGTGATTGTAGAAGGTTCCACACTGTTTCCAGGGTTCTCCACTCATCTCTGAAGGCTTCTGCGTCTGGGTTCCTCTGATGTTGCATGGTCTGTTCCAGGTTCGGTCAGCAGAGGGCAATAAAGGTGTTCTCTACTGGGCCCTTCTTGTTTCACCTCTCTTTACCAGGCTGTGTGTGGACGGCTGGTGATTAGGACAGTGTCCTGAGCACAGCTTTGTTGTTTGCTCGACTGTTCACAGGAAAAAAAAAAAAAACCCAGCTCCTCAGTGGCGTGCTGCTGGAAACGCTCCATTTCACAAACAATGGGTTGTGCCTCTACTGAAGTTGCTTCAATTTGCCACCCAAAAAATCTTATTACGGTCATTCTTAACTCCGCTCCTTTGAGCCGCCAGATCAAGGCCAGCGCTGCTTTATTCCAAACCAATTCAATTTATCAGTGAATAGATTACGCTGGCAGGTCTCTCGCCCTCGTTCAAAGTTGAGCTCGCTTCTCCTAAGGTCACGGTCATCTATTTGGGGAATATTTTCATTTAGATTTAAGGCTCATCCACAATCTGCCGTGCGGCTTCTCGATTAATCCACTGTTAAAGGAGCACAGAGTCTTATTCGCCTGGACAATGAAGACATTCTCAGTGTATATAAGCACTTAAATAAAGCCAGTTCTCTGGGCTAGACACAGGGCAGGTGTTTGTGTTTAGAACACTCTCACTCTTCCTAAAGAGTCTAATGTGTAATTCTCATCTGACGAAGAATTCATTTATTTTATTTTCAACAAAAGAACTCTGGTTCTTGAACCGATTCTATTTAGGATTCTTAAAAACTTGGTTCTCTGCCACCCCTTTCCACCAGTGGGCAGCAGGGATGTGTGATTAGTGAGTGTGTGTGAGTGTGTGGTTGAATTCAGAGCCAGAGATAAACAGATACAGTCACGACAGATGTGTGTGCGTACTCTGTAAATGACTGGTCCAGCTCCAAAGTGTCGTAGTGCTTTATTTGAGGCTCTGAGCTCTTTCTGGAGCTTCTTTATCTCGACTCACCCACAGATGCTGTTTGGTTCTGGCTGAGAATGAACCCAGTTTGTTTGTAGAAATGCACAGAGCCCAGGTTTGTGAACAAGAACCAAACCAATTTCACTTTGGTGGAAAAGATCATTTCGCTCTGGGGACCCACCCACAGCCTGTGTTTACAATAACTGCAGTGAAGACCCTCTGGCAGCTCCAGGCCACTAGGGGTCAGTGTAAGGGCTGCTTCAGAACATGAATAAGAGTCAGTGGAGAAAATGGCTGACTGCTCCTTTTTAAATCTCAAAGAACAGAAGAGATACAACATGTGAGACTCCGCGTGACTGTGGAGTTTTGAGACAGTTCCCACACATTTCTGCTGTAGTTGTACAGTGCGGTCTGAACCCGCTGCAGTGGAAGTAAATGTGGCATGTGGAGATCTGAAGATGTTGAAGCAGTGAAGCCGTGGATGGATGACTCTGCACTGTGTGTAGATCACGGGTCAAGGTTAAACAGGTCTGTAACACTATGTTTAGATTTGTCTGTCACTGGTTTGGGGCCTTTTTATTTATTCATTTATTTTAGTTTAAAAGCATAGTTCACGATCGTCATAAAAAAACCTGAAAATTCAGAAGATGTTTCCTCTTCATTTGCTGTGTTTACGAAGCCCCAGTGTCTGTGAATGACTGAAAAAACAAACTGTCACTGTCCAGTATGCTAGGCTTTCTCTCTCTCTCTCTCTCTCTCTCTCTCTCTCTCTCTCTCTCTCTCTCTCTCTCTCTCTTATCTCTCTCTTTATAGCTCTCTGTCTCTAGCTCTCTTTGTATCTCTCTCTTTATCTCTCTCTCTGTCTCTCTCTGTCTCTATCTCTGTCTCTCCGTCTGTCTCTGTCTCTCTCTCTCTTTATCTCTCTGTTTCTATCCCTCTCTCTCTCTATCTCTCTCTCTCTCTCTCTCTCTCTGTCTGTCTGTCTCTCTGTCTGTCTCTTTGTCTCTCTCTTTCTCTGTTTCTTTCTCTCTCTCTCTCTCTCTCTCTCTCTCTCTCTGTCTCTCTGTCTGTCTGCTCAAATGTTGAAAAGCACAAACCAAAATGAGGCTCTATTCCTGCTCCATAGGGGGGTAACACTGACTGATTTCTGCTGTTACAGTTACATTACTTAAGGTGGAACTGACTCTAAATTCAGGAGAGCGCTAACTGCATGAAAGTAAACGCAGAGGGAAAGTGCTACAAAACTAAACAGCTCGAGCTACACATGAGTTTCTGTGTGAATTCAAACAGTGAATAAACACTTACAGACAATTTACACTTCAGCTTCGTACAAACGGTCGTTATTCTCCTCACACACCACTCCACCTTAAAGTCGCTTGGCTTTGGAATGTAAACAACCAGAGAGAACTGCACTTAGCCACAGTCACAGGCGTCCTCTTTAAATATATATATATTCTCGGGTTGTGTTTTGCTCAGCTCTGCCACAGCTTTTGTGCAAGCTCCCGAATCATCCACCACAGCAACAACAAAAACGCTTGTGTATAAGAGCCCAGGTGGTGAGGTGTGTGTGTGTGTGTGTTACTGTGATGACTGTTACTGTGGTGAATGCATTACCGTGAT
>NC_089811.1:1173112-1227895 GCF_029633855.1 Hoplias malabaricus
GATTAATTTAAAGGTTGTTTCACTAGAGACAAAATACTGCTCTGTCCTCGTTTTGCACCGTTTTGTCCACAGCTCTGATTTAAATATAAACATATCACAATAAAAATGTACAATAATAAAAAATACCATAAAATATGGATTTAAAAGTGATATTTAGAGAGAGAGAGAGACAGTGAGAGAGACAGAGATGGACAGACAGACAGACAATCAGAGAGAGACAGAAATGGACAGACAGACTATGAAAGAGAGAGACAGAGACGGACAGACAGACAGTGAGAGAGAGACAGAGACGGACAGACAGACAATGAGAGAGAGACAGAGATGGACAGACACAGTGAGAGAGAGACAGAGATGGACAGACAGACAGTGAGAGAGAGACAGAGATAGACAATGAGACAGACAGACAGTGAGAGAGAGACAGAGACGGACAGACAGACAGTGAGAGAGAGACAGAGACGGACAGACAGACAGTGAGAGAGAGACAGAGATGGACAGACAGTGAGAGAGAGAGACAGAGAGACAGACAATGAGAGAGAGACAGAGATGGACAGACAGTGAGAGAGAGAGAGAGACAGAGACAGAGAGACAGACAATGAGAGAGAGATAGAGATGGACAGACAGACAGTGAGAGAGAGACAGACAATGAGAGAGAGACAGAGATGGACAGACACAGTGAGAGAGAGAGACAGAGATAGACAGACAGTGAGAGAGAGACAGACACACTCTTGTTCCATTTACAGGTCATTTGAGTTTTTTTTAAAATGATGCTTTGAACGGAACCAGACCCAGAGCTGGACCATGGCTCTCAGCCTCCACAGTTACAGCTCAGAGCACGTCTGTAATAATCCTTTTTGAAGTGTGTGTGTGTGTGTGTGTGTGTGTGTGTGTGTGTGTGTGTGTGTGTGTGGTGCTTCCCTCAAGGTTTCATCTTCACTTCTTTACAGATAGGGATCATAACTGAACAATCTACAGTTTCTATTAAATATGGTAGAGTTATGTCTCAGAATCAAATCCTGTGTTGACTTCTATGTGAATGATACTGGGGCAGTTCTGTTCCTGGGGCGGTAGTGGACCTAGGGCCGGAGCGGTCTGTGGTTCTGATCTCGGGGCGGTGGTGGACCAGAGGCGATTGCTCTAAGACTGCAAGGAGAGCTCAGCTTCCCCTAAAATGTAAAAAAATAAGTGATCAAATATATACTGTTGTGTGTACGTGTCATTAAATAAATATGCACTACAACGCGCTCAACTTTTGTTCAGAATCAGCTTCTTATCACTGGTAAAGACACGGCTTTCCTCTCAATCATTCCCGCAGCTTCACAGTGCTTTAAACAGTGAGGACACTGAGCGTCCACAGAGTTCAATAGCGAAGCAGCGAAGTGCAGCGAAACGAGACGAGCCATTGGATAAATGCTGGGCTTTGTCCCGCCCATCGGACGCTCAGCGTCTCTGGGGGTCTATGGGGCAGTGGGCTGGCCTCGGCTGGCCCGGACGCTCAGCTTCTGCATGATGATTGGATGATCTGTCTGAGGCTGAGTCCCTTTTTGATTGACAGCGAAATGAGCGAATCAGCGATCCTTTGGTGTAAAGATCCGTGGGAGCACAGGCGGACACACTTCACATGGGCCAAGGCCGTTTAAGCAGCCTAGCTCTGCTGGCCATTGAGAGGACACTAGTCAAGTCCCTGGAAAAGACGCCTTGTTGGTACGACAGGGTCACAGATCATTTTCTTAAAAAGGAACGGAGGGTAGAATTTACGTATAAATAAACCGACACATTTTATGATGTAGACCGAAATTAAGCTTCCCCTCCTTGAAAGACCAGCATCCGCCACTGTGGTGGACCTAGGGCCCGTCTCTGTCTCTGTCTCTCTCTGTCTCTCTGTGTTTCCCTTTGTCTATTTTTTTCAGATATTTAACAACCTGTGTCAAAGTGATGTAAAATGCATAAAGAAGAAATCTCTCTCTCTCTCTCTCTCTCTCTCTCTCCCCCCATGTCTCTCTGTCTGTCTGATCCACTCTCGTCATGTGAGAGGAAGCGTGTGTCTGAAGTGAGTCACTTGTTTGGATGTTGTTTTGCTCGGGGACATGTTCCTGGACATAGGACACTTTCGCGTTGTCTCTCTTCGGGAAAAAAAAAACTAATAAAATCCCAAATACGGCACAGAACCGCGAGGGAAACAAACAAACAATGACAACACGAAGACGTCCACGGTCTCTCGCGTCAAATCTCCTCTCCGCATCAACGCAAACAACCGTCTGAATACATTCAGCTCAGGATCCAGGCTCGTGACCTCTGTGTCCAACCGTCAGAGGACAGCAGACACGCACTCCTGGAGATCTCAGTAACGAGTCTTCGTCTGGGCTCTGTTTCTCTCTGTCTTTCTCTTTGTGTTGTGTGGTAAAGTGTTGTCTGTGGGGGTCCCGCTCAGGACCCCCACAGAGCAGGTGTGATGTGGTGGTGGATCATTCTCAGCGCTGCAGTGACACTGACGTGGTGGTGGTGTGTTAGTGTGTGTTGTGCTGGTGTAGAGTGGATCAGACACAGCAGTGCTGCTGGAGTTTTTAAACCCCTCAGTGTCATTAGAGGACGTCCAACAGAGACGAGCTACTGTCTCTGACTTCACACCTACAGTGTGAACAGATTTTAAAAACTCCAGCTTCAACTGCTGCGTCTGATCCACTTTGACCCGAACTGATGATTTTGCCTAGAACTGAGTCTCTGGGTTTGAGATTTGTCCTGAATATCACCCACAGTCTAATTGTGCCTTTCACATCCGTGTCACCGACAAACTGCTGATTCCAGTCGTGCCTCGTGATGGCGTTTCTGTTGAACCCCGACGCCCTGGTGAAGGTGCATCAGCGAAGGCTTCATGAAGAGAGCGGTGGATAAACAAGGAGACGTCTGTGTGATGTCCCGAATCCTCTGGGACCCATTATCAGCACCGCTGATGCGGGAAATGGATCCAGTGCTGAAAATAATACCCCTGAATAATTAATCGGATGGGTTTTTAAACGCGCAGCGAACAGAGGGCCGCGTCCCTGGGGTGGAGCGGTGCAGGTGATTTTACAAGAGCGGCTCTAAAAGGCCCAGCCTCGGCCCGAGAACGTTCGTGTGTCTGTTTGTTTGCGAGGAACCTGAGTGCAGATGATAACGAGGCGCGGCAATTAGATTAGACCTCCGTCTGCACTCCAGAGCCCTGCGAGTGTGCGCTGGAGTGTGTGTGAGAGTGTTTGATGCTCAGAGATAAGACGTAAACACTGGGTTATACGATCTCTACGATTATGCGAAAGGCCCAAAGCGTCGAAACCAGCGTCGCGTTTTTATTATTCAATGAAGAGCAGGGAAAGGAAAACCAGTGCCGCATCGATCCGTGCGCCACGCTGATAAAAGCAATTAAGAAAATATTGTGTTTCCCAAATGGACTCCGCACCCCCTCTGTTAGTTCACACACTCTTTCAAAAGCCAGCGTCGAGGGCTTCAGAGCGGCGGCTAATTTGGCAGCGCCTCGCCTCCGCTCCGTCCAGGTGGCTCTCCGAGCTGGAACCGCATGAAACAGTACACGCAATTTTCAGTGACATTTTTAAAAGATAATTAGGCACAAAATGTCAACTTTAAGCAGCGCACCTAAAGTTGGACCACGTCCTGCGTCTCGCGCGTTTCTCCATTTATTCTGTCGCTTGTTGGTTGTTTTTATTATTTTACTTTTTTTTTTTTACTTTTTTTTTTTAAAGCAAATTACAAATGTCATGGGATGACCTTTCGGGTGGCATTCTGGTTTTTTAGAGGATATTAAAGCAACTGGTGGCTCTCCGCGAGGCCAAACGAGGGCACGAAGAACGCTATTTAATTTTTATTTTTCTGCACTCAGTTCCCTGGAAGAACTCAGAGCTCAGGCTTGGCTCAGAAACCTGGGAATCAGACTCGAGCTGTGCTTTGTGTGTGTGTGAGAAATTTACCAGAGGCCTTGGGATGCTGTTCTTTGCACTGAATACAGATACACACACACACACACAGAAACTGGGTGCATCTAAGGTGGTGCCTCACAGTCGGGATGGAGTTTACTTCGTGAGGAAAATGAACAGCCCTGTTGCTGTCGTTCAAGGCCGAGGAAACACTGTCAAACACAAGCCTTGGGGTCCACAGCCCTGCTCTGTTTGTAAACTCCAGAATGCAGAGCAGTGACAGATCTGAGGAAGAACAGGTTACGAAAGGCATAGCTGCTGTAAAAGGGTGCATTAAGCCTGCCATGCGCTCAGTGGGAGGTTCCCAGGTAGCACCGGATATCAAGGTTTCAGTCATTCACAGACACAGGGAATAGACCTGAGAAACAGATATAGGGTGTGCTCTCAGTGTGCACAGCATTTTACAACCTACTCACCACGCTCCTCCCTGACACGATCACTCTCCCAGTTAAGGATACGTTAAATACACGGCCTACATTTGACGCTTCCTCTGAGGCAACACGGTGAGACCTCAGAGCAGAGAGTAGAGCTAGTCTTTAACGTTCACTGTACAAAGGTTTTAAAGCGTTTTCATGTAACGTAGTGTTACAATTTGAAAATCTTGAATTAAATTTATTTATTAAAACGTTATAAATAAATACGCTTGATTTTACCATCGGACTGCAGCCTCTTCAAACTCCTGTCCAATAAAAATGATTAACACAGCAGTGAAATCACAGAAGCGTAATCTGAGACGTTAACCTCTGAGTGACTGTGAGCTGATGGGAGTAAACTGCAGTTACATGAAGTGAAGGGAACTGGAGGCTGGATGGGGCATACGCAGAACAATATCACTGGAACTCAACACGCTTGGAGGAGAGCGCCAATGCAATTCAAGAGTCAGATGAACAGTGAGCAGTTTGAGTTAAAGTAAAAGCCCAGGGTCTGCCCTCAGTACGTGGGCGTGAAGGTGAGACGCTCTAGAGCCCCATTTGGAAGAGATTAGAGGGACGTCTGTAATAAAAAATGTACCTGCTTCCTCTGTGGTAGGTTCGTGAATAATATCACGTTGTCACATGATCACAAGCTTTCTAGTTCACACATTATATGAATATAAAGACAATTCTGTAAACGTGCAGCTATTTTTATATCAAATCTCCCTTTCCTTGTTGGTTTTATTTTTGTAATTCTACAGGTAACTCCCGGGTGAACTGCTTCAGTAACTCATTCATTTTCATATTTTTTCACTGCTCAGAAAATGCTGTCTGTGAGTATCTATGGGAATGCATATTCAGAGGCTAAGTCCGGTGTGCAGCAGTGCCCAAAGTCCTATTTTATCAAACACAAGGCAGGATCTGCCTGTTTAAACACAGAGATTTTCATCAGGACAGGATTCAATTATGCATCCAGTGAGTTGAGCTTCGCCGAGGATGTCGGGGGGAATGATAGAGACATGGTTGATTCAGATGTAAATAAAACTACAAAAGGACTCGCCGTAACAGAGAGAATTACTCCATGGAAAATGAATCCTATTTGAATTGGATGCAGATTCAGACTCCATTAGGGATGAGCAGATCTTGAGGCCTGTTTTGCAGCGTGGGGAGTTTGTAGTTGTTGTCTGGATGGCAGGCAGTGAGGGACATGCTAGTCCAGGTGTTTTTTCTTCGACTCACTCTTGAAGGGCTGAAACATCACAAATGATTGAACCAGTGACGACCTGATAACTTTTCTCCATTTTGGACATGTTCCTATGGAGTCTAAACAGTTTTCCTTGTTCCTTACATAACATTTCAGCCTGTGTTTACTTTCTCTGCTTGAATATAATATAACAAGATTAGATTTCCAATTGAACTGTTCAGAAATCAATTATTTAAAGCAGTACAGTGTTGTAGACGCCGCTCCTGTGGCGTTCCTCCTGATGCAGACGCTGATTTGAGAGCAGAAGACAAGCTTCATAATGATGCCCTTGGTGAAGCTGCGGGTTCAGTGTTTGCGAATGTGACTGTTCCCCGTGTTACACGCTCTCCCAGAGCAGCTCCTCACTTAGTGAAGTCTGTCAAATGACTTTCAAGGTTGAGGAGTATCTGCCAGATCCCTTCGGAGAGTTATACCAAGTTGTTATCGTTTTTTTCTTCTCCTCTTTTGTTGCCTGCGATGGCTCTCTGGAGAGGAAACGTCTCTCTTGATCGGGGAAAACAATTTGTATGGAAACGGGCCCGTGTTGAACGGCCTGGGCTTCCTGAGCGTGTCGGATTTGACTGAATGTAGATTTGAAGTCTGGAGGGCCCTCGCCGCCCGTCTGCTGGGGTTCGTGTGATTAGAAAATGATTGTACCTTTTTATTTTTGTTTATTTTTGTCAGATTCAGAAGAGGACGCTGAAGAGGGAGGCTTGGGTACTAATGACTTTCGGGAGCTCCCTCCCGAGGTGGAGCAGATCTGGAACGACAGCTGTCTGTCTCACTTCGGTTCAGGAAACGCAGGCCTGGGTTCTGACGGATAGGTCCACGTTCAGGGCGATTCCTGTTTGTAAGTAGAGTTCATCAGCATTCTGCACACATGCTGCTGATATTTGGCATAGCACCTATTGCAGAAATGTTAAAGTGAAATGATAGGCCCCATGGATCTGCTTAATTATTCCACAGTACACCTGACCCTGAAGTGTGATTGGCTGAGAGGCATTCCAGGAGTGCCAATATTGCACGAAAAGGGCGCTCTGACTGAAGCTCTTCTAGTACTACTCCACAAAATGCATTCCAGCGTTTACAAAATGGAGGGGTGTCTGATGGCCCTTTTCCACCATTGAGGTACTCGTCCAGTTCCCATTCTTTCTCCTAGCTTCCAGAACCTGGACACGTTGTTCCCAGCTCAGACCAAAAGACAGTAGGTTCTGTGGATAGTAGGGGATAGTAGGGATAGTAGTAAGTATAGTAGGGTCTGTGGATAGTAGGGATAGTAGTAAGTATAGTAGGGTCTGTGGGCATGTCTAGCTGAAGAAGCTCCAGAAAGAGGCCCCAGAAACAAAAGCAATCACAGAAAAAAAACACAAACAAGATGATGTTTTCTGGAGCTGTGGCCAGTGCAGGTCAAAACAACTCCCTCTCTCTGCTCATGGTAGAGCCATCTGGAGGTTTTAAGACAATTAAGAGAACTCCAAACATTATAAAGTACAAACTGCTATGAGGATGTTGCTCTATTCTAGCTCCATAGAAGGGTAATATTGTATTATTTTTGCTGTTTCACTTAAGGTGGAAATGTCTCCAAATTCAGGAGAAGGCTAACTGTGTTACCAAAATAATGTGAGATGTTGGCACTGGTTTAACTGATATTCAGGACTCGGTCTGCGGCCTTGTGTTTAGGAATCACAGCACACCAGCTCCAATACCTCATTACAGCACTCCCTCTTGTGTATTTTTGTCTAATTATACCCTGCTGATCTGTCTAATTGTGTTATTATCGGGACTGATATTAACCTAATATTGGATCGGTGCAGGATTTGGACAGTGTCGTTGTTGTAGGGGGTGACTGAGATTTGTTGGTGGTGGTGGTTTTTGAGGTTGTTCTTGTTGGTGATGTTGACATTGATGTTGTCGTTGGTGGTGGTGGTGGTTCTTTTGGATATTAATCACACGATAAGAAAAGTGCTGAATATGATAAAAGTGTGTGAACACATTAAGGAATCACAGCCAAAAATATTATTGAAATACACGGTTAAAAATCGAGTGTAGGCCTTTCAAGTGTCTCCCACGACACGGTTCAGTCTCCTCTGGGACGTCCTGTAGATGGTGGGGCCTCGTGTCAAAAGGCATCCAGAGTGATGAAGAGAGGCACAGGAATTTGAAGTCTTCCGTTAAAAAGAGGATAATCTTTTCAGGTCATTCTCAGTGCGTTTACACTTCCACTACCCTCTCTTTTCCTCCTTCTCTTTCTCCCTCTCTCTTCCTCTTCCCCCCAGCTTGTGGTGGAGCTCTCAGAAAGCCCTAACATTACACGGCACAACGACAGAAACTGTCAGAGAGACATGGCATATAATATCAATAATGGCTCTTTTCCAGATGCCTGAAAGCACCTCATACGGGATATTTTATACATCTCTCTCTCTCTCTTTCCTGAGTGCATGTGCCGATAAGACCCCGAGAATAAGAGAATGGGCTCAGGGCTAATGTCTACAGGAGCCGTATATGTACCACGGACGTTCCTCTGAAGTCGAGGGTGTTTTGAGTGACGCTGTTCCTGCAGCGCTGTCCTGGGAAGGCTGTAGACTACATGATGGAACATTGCTGTGAGGATTTGATAGCATTTGAGTTACAGTGATGTCAGGTATTCTCCGGAGTTAAAACCAGCTGTGAATGAGTACAAACTTAAATAATTTAATAAATACTGGGCATACAGGAAACTGAGGGGGCGGTGCTTAGACTTGGGAGGAGACTGACACTCAGGAGGAGGAGTCTCTAGGGGAGGAGTTAAGACACTGATCAGGAAGAGGGGCTAAGAAACTCCTCAGCAGAGGGGGGCAACACAGTCAGGAGGAGGGGCTAAGGGCAGCAAGAGGAGGAGTTATGAGAATGTGGAGGAGGAGTTTAGAAAGTCAGGAGGAGGAGCTGAGACTGTCAAGGTGGGGCAAAAATCATCATAAGGAGGGGCTATGACTCTCAGGGAGAGGGGTTGAGACATTGTGGGGTGGAGCTAAGACTGTTGAGGCGGGGCTATGGCCATTAAGATGAGAAGCTAAGGAGGTAAAACACAGGAGGAGGAAATAAAACTAAGAGGGGCTATGAAACTGGAAACTGGAACCTAAGACAGTCAGGAGGAGGAGTTAAAACAGTCTGCAGGAGGGGCTACGACAGCCTGGAAGATAAGACCATTGAGGCGGAGCTAAGACTATTAAGAGGAGGAGCTAATACATTCTGGAGGAGGGGCTAAGACACTGAGGAGGAGTGGCTAAGAGTCAGAAGGGGAAATAAAATGAAGTTAGAGGGGCTATGACTGTCGAGGATATTTTCTTTTGCATTCTCTCAGGAGCGCCCTCTAGTGTCTGACCACAGATAATCATCACTGAGTGGCAGTTCCCCTCCAAAACTCTGCTTCCATCACGTTTCTATCCGGAGTGGCTTAAGCCCCAGAGTGAGGGGAGGGTGGGGACGGGACTCGCCGGAGGGTTAACGGCAGCGTGTCACCTCTGGACTGACAGCAGTATTAATTAGCAGAGTTTCATTAACGGGGGAAGCTAATTACTCTGGGAACAGTATTGCGGGGCTTATCGGGCGAGATAAGGAGTGGTGTATCATGATGGTTCTGCGCGGTGGTTCTGCTGTGGGTAATTGTAATTACTATAGTACATTGTAAAGGGAACATTGGCAAATTAACTCAGATTAAAAAATCATTATCGGCCTCTAATGAACACAGCTATTTTATTATGAAAACAGCGCGGTGCGGTGCGTCCTGAACTGGGAGGAGATTACTGGCAGCTATTAGGGTTCATCTTTTCATGCTAACGTGTCGACTCGTCCCCTCGGACTGGCACAGAGCTGATAGTGTCAGGACCCGGGGGCCCGTCAGTTTGACACAAACTAAGCTTCTTTTTTTTTTTTTTTTTTTTTTTTTTTTTTTTTTAAAAATGACGCCGGCACAAACTGCTCTATATCTGTCCTCCCTCCACCCACGCAGTCGCAGAGTCCTTAATTGAACCGAGACTTGAATTCCTCCACCCAGACTCCTCCATTATTCATCCCTGTCCCTCTCCCACTAACGGTTTCCCTTGTTTTTAAAGGAGGAAAAATAAGTCGCTCACAGTTGCTCATCGTGGCCCCATTTCTTCTCTAATCTGAGTCATTTCACATTCATTTTCTGAACAGATCTGAGATGTGATTGGTTTAAAAGTGGCCTGAGTGACTACATCCCGGAATCCGTAATTACTCAGACATCTACGTCTTTATAAACGTTTCTCATTGTGTAATGTGCAGCAAAATTCACACACACACACACACACACACACACACACACACACACTGGTTTACATAGACATAAAGACTACTGTCTATAATTAACACTACACCTAACCTTAAGCTCATGGTGTTTTTCGTGTTTGGAATAAAAACATATTTGAAGTGAAATCATTTAGAAAAATCAGGACGTGCTTCCTTTTCTTTTCCTTTGTCCTGAGAAATGAGTGCGTTTTCTGGAATTGTGTCCTGACATTTCACATAAACCAGCACACACAGCCCTTCTTGTAACGGTGAAATGTGGGGACATTACATAGACGTCCATTAATATTGAGCAGATTACCATTTAACATTTCCAAAGCTATTACTAGATCAACTCTAACATTGACCCAACCTTAAAACACGTCTTCACCTGAAAATGTCACGGTTTACGAAGGATTTGGGAAAGAAGCCAAGGCCCCAAAATGTGAGTGTGGACGGGGTTTAGTCGCCACACAGTGATATATTCCTGGTACACACACACACACACACACACACACACACACACACACACACACAAGGGCACTAGGGAAAGTGAACACACACACGCCCCAGGAACAGTTGGTGGTTCAGTGCCTTGCTCCAGGGCACCTCAGCTGTGGATGTTGAGGGAGGAGACAGTGCTGAACTCTCCCCCTGCTCCACTTTAAAGGATCAGACGGGCGACGCTCTGCACCCACGCCCTCTTCTCTCACCGTGCCCCCACGCTTCTCAGAGACGTGAAGGGAGTTTGATCCAGGTTTAATTCAGTGATGAGGGATGGTGTGTGTTTGTTATAAAACAGCAGCGTCTCTATCTCGGCGTCGAGCTGATGGACGGCTCACTGAAGCACAGCTGAAATGACTGATTGTACGAGTCTGCGGATAATAAATGGAATTC
The DNA here is from genome assembly GCF_029633855.1 of Hoplias malabaricus. Lineage (NCBI taxonomy): Eukaryota > Metazoa > Chordata > Actinopteri > Characiformes > Erythrinidae > Hoplias > Hoplias malabaricus. The sequence continues at coordinate 1,183,912 of NC_089811.1, forward strand.
GGAGCCACAGACGCCCATTTCACTCCGTCCACGAACGCTGTCCTGTGCTCAGAGAAGAAACGATGCTCAGGACGTGGACGGAAGAGGGTTTGTTGGGAACCCTTCCTGATTTTTCTTCATTTCTCCAGCTATATGTCTTTATTTAGTGGGATTTACACTGGACAGGGTCTGAACAGCACGGTTTTCTGATGGTAATATGACACTGTAAACTCAGCAGAACTCTGGCAGATCTGACACACTCACAGACGTTTAAAAATGATGGTTCTACAAGGGTACTTTATTAATGGAAACGGTTCTGTGTAGAACCCTGAACACTTGAAATACCTTTTTTTTTTTATTATTAAAGGTTTCTTTTCATCACGAAAGGTGTTCTTCAGACGGATGGAGAATGAGCTGAAGATGGCTCTATACAGTGCTTTTAGAAAATGGTTCTTCTATTGTTACAATGTCAAGCGTTTTACAACAGAGGAACCCTTTTTGGTGCCGTAGAGAACCATTTTCTAAAGGTGCTGTATATAACCATCCACAGCACATTCTCTATCAGTCTGAAGAACCCCTTCCTGATGATAAAAACACTTTAATCCTTCAAAAGCTTCTTCAGGTGTTAGGGGTCTATATAGAACCGTTTCCTTTACTAAAGAACCCTTGTAGAACCATCATTTTTAGTGCGCATGATTAAAAAGGACGAGTGTAGAGAACAAGAACAGCCCAAATGGTAAATAATACTAAATTCATTAATTCACTGTGTGTAACCCTTATCTGGTTCTGGCGGTGGGTTCGGAGTCTACCCAGACTTACTGGGCACACGGTAGGAACACACCCTGGAGGGGGCGCCAGTCCTTCACAGGGCAACACACACTCACACATTCACTCACACCCTCACACCTACGGACACTTTTGAGTCTCCAATCCACCTACCAACGTGTGTTTTTGGAGCGTGGGAGGAAACTGGAGCACCCGGAGGAAACCCACGCAGACACAGGGAGAAAACACCACACTTCAGACCAGAGCAGGGAGTCTGTAATGAGCTCAGCTTTGTGGAGTGAGTGCGTGGGGAGAAACAGAAATCTCACACTGACCTGCACAGATAAAACACTTCTCATACAAGATCAGCTCCTTGCTTCCCAACAGCGGGGTTCCTCACCACTGGAATGTTTGTAGCCGAGAATAATAATGAAAAGCAGCAAATGGATGAAGCTACTTTCCACCATTTTGTGAAACAACAACAACAACAACAGTGAAGTATGGAAATGCACAGAGTTCATGTGTTTGAGGCAAAGCACAGAAACCGAGTCTCTCCCAGAGACGAGACCAGAATCTGTCCTGGGTGAGGACTCGAGGTGTGACCATGACCCGAATGTGTATTTACTCCTTTCCTACAGCCTTTAATGCACATCACTTTTATTTTATTTATTATCTCTGTTCATACATTTCAACATTTGGTGTTCTCTCCGTTGTCTAAAAAACACCAGAGAGAGAGGCAGAGAGAGAGAAAGAGAGATGTATACTGGACTGAGACACTTTGTTTTTTTTTCTCATTTACAGACACTGGGGCTTCGTAAACCCATTAGAGCAGTTTCCAGCACAAACCCACTGTAGAGCAGCACATGGAGAGGAAACAACCTCCATTTTATAAAAAGTATCTAGTGATTACAATCATGAACCCTGCCTTTAGTGCACCAGCCAGGACTGTGTGTGTTCACCATGAGGTAGTTTTACCAGCCGCAAAAACAGGTGTTAGAATGGATCAGGAATCAAACACCGGCAGACGTTCCTCCGCCTCCCGAACCAGAGCAGCTCCGCTACAGAGAGACGTCAGGAGACTGTCCTCGGCTCATTGTTTGTTTTTACTGCATTCTTTCCTCTCGTGACGTCTCGTGACGTCCTGCCCAGTGTTTTGTTTCCTTTTATACCTTCTGTTTGTATTGTGTTTACACTTTAAACGAACCACAGGAGAGTTACGAACCGCATTGACTCTATTCTCCTCTCCATGATCTCATTATGCCTCACTAACTCATCGCCACAACATAATTATCTCATTCCCACACCTTACTGAATGGTGACCATGTGTTTCTTTAAAGGCACGCTAGGTGAGACTTTGGTGTATTGTTTGGTTCTTTTTGCTCCGGGGCTCCCCCTAGTGTAATTAATTTTAGAGCATGGCACTGAAGTCATGTGAAGGAGGGGTGTTTTCTGCCCTACTCCAAACGTTACATAGTGCTGTTTCTGCAGTGCTGAGCCTGGAGTAACACCAACAGACCTTGCTACAGGTCCGATGTCTCTGCGGCTGTGTTCACGGCCTGCTCCTGTGGTCAGTTGCTTCTTTATATGATGGAGAAGCCGCAAAATATTTCCTCATCCACATAATAAACACGGCCGGGTGATTTCTGCAGGTCCTCCAGTGGCTATTTCTCTGAAGATGATGGGGACATATTGGATGCTTTTGCGATGTGTGGCATCACACCCAGAGCACGGCTCCCATTAGACTTCCTTCTCTCTCTCTCTCTCTCTCTCTCTCTGTGTCTCTCTCTCTTTCTCTCTCTCTGTCTCTCTTTGCTTTCTCTGTCTCTCTCTCTGTCTCTCTCTCTTACCTTCCTCTCTCTGTCTGTGTGTGCCTCTCGCTCTCTCTCTCTCTCTTACCTTCCTCTCTCTGTCTGTGTGTGCCTCTCGCTCTCTCTCTTACATCTATTTTACCTGTCTCTCTCTCTCTGTCTCTCTTGCTCTCTCTCTCTCTCTCTCTTACCTTCCTCTCTCTGTCTGTGTGTGCCTCTCTCTCTCTCTCTTACATCTATTTTACCTGTCTCTCTCTCTCTGTCTCTCTTGCTCTCTCTCTCTCTCTCTCTTACCTTCCTCTCTCTGTCTGTGTGTGCCTCTCGCTCTCTCTCTTACATCTATTTTATCTCTCTCTCTCTCTCTCTCTCTCTCTCTCTCTCTCTCCAGATCACACCACAGTCCAGAGAGAGGTGTGAGGCCTGAGGGTGTGTTCTGCACCTGTTGGAGTCAGTGAACATGATTATAGAGTAACAACCTGCCTGCTTTTTTAACCCTTTAATATTCCCATAAGTGTTGAACCTCTGAATAACATTTCAGTGCCTCCACAACGCCAAGAGGGGGCGGGGCCATTCTAAAGTCTCTGCACTTGACGTCAGAAGCGGAGCAGAATCAGAGCAACTCGTTTTATCCTGTGTTTCTGACTCAGGCAGCGCACAGAACACTGACTGGGGTCAATTCTCTGACAAGTCTAATTTAGATATCCACATTAAAGGTGTTTATTAATAATCTAAAGGGAATTTTAATGTATTAATGTCTCAGCAGGACACTAAATTATTTTAATGTCTGCACAAACTACTACTTAATGTGCTCTTCTTTGATGATGTGACGTCTCCATCTGATGTTGCATTTAATTTAATTTTTACCAATGAAAATTATCTTTAGACGTTTGTTTGTTTAACACACACACACACACACACACAAACACTTTAAAAGAAGCAGCTTTTTCTTCTCTGCTTTTGAACAAGGTCAAAAAAGAGAACTTTTTGAGTCGAGTGTAAAACTCTAAATCCGCAGCACAGCACTGCTCCCTTCGAGGAACAGCGCAGGGGTATTAATCAGTTGCCGATGTTGTCAGAGACCCAGTGCTGAGTTTTCAGAGGCTAATGTTAGCCTGACGTCCCCGGAGTGAGATCTGAAAGTTGCTCTTTGCCACTTTTGGCTGTTTATGAACAGTGAAGTGATGTAGAGTAAAAGACCGCCGCAGAGACTGCCTCTGGCCTCAGCTTTAATTGGTCTAGTGCACTTTCATGGAGATGTGTGTGTGAGAGAACCTGCTGTTTCCCTGGCTGTCTGTACATCTGTATCAGCGGGAGTGACATCACACCTTTCACTCACTACCTTCCTTTGTTGTAGGTGACTCCTACTCTCATTGACTGAAAAAAAAAGAGCACCAAAGAGTTGTTGGAGTCGAATGAAACTTTGTGAGAATGTGCGGCTGAAACTGTACAAACTGAAAAAGGCCCTAGTCCCGTCTGGATCCACCTTTAGCCTGGATAATAGATGAGATACGGCTGGGCGTAGTGTAGAGGCTGGAAGGCATTCAGCAGCATGTTTGCCCACAGATGTTTCAGCTGGGCCTGTAGATCCTGCACGTTTGTAGGTTGCCAAATCTGCTGTCCCAGTAGGTCCCATAAATGCTTGATTTCTGATGACTTCTATATCTGTAGACAGAGCAGATCAGGGAAGTGTTGCAGGACGTCTCAGACACTTCTGAGAAAGTGGGCAAACTGAGTGTGTCGTAGGGACATCTAGCCGTCAACAATCTCAATGCACAAAAGAGGGGACAGCATTTTACACATTCGTGTGGCAAGGCCCAGTGTGTAATCAGTCCACACCTACAATCATTTACACATCTGCCTTTGACCTTCGAGCCCTCAGACAGCACTGCATGAGATTACAATCTGTTGGTATCAGAAAGCCGTTTTACCGACCCCAAAAATTTAAATGACGGCTTAGAACTTAACACACTCCACTGCTGCATCAAGAAATGCAACGTGAACATCTTTTACACAAGGAGAATCAGCTCTATTAAAGAATGTGTGTGTAACGTGTGAGGTGAAACGGTCCATCCAGCCAGCATCAGTGAGCATGGCATGGGCTTGTGTGTGAAGGTACCACTGATGTGGAGAAGCACATTGAGAGTTTAGAGAGACATTGGTGCCATTAAGGTGACGTCTTTTTCAAGGAAGTCCATGGTTGTTTCAGCAGGACTCGAAAATGGAAATAATGTCTTTGTGCTTTACAACGTTCAAGAGAATGAACTGATCACAGATTCTTGTCTCAGTTTACAAAAGCATTTCTGGGAACTGGGAATACATTTGCCTGATCTTATACAGTCATAAATGAGCCCTGTTAATAATTTATTCACAGATTTATTCATTTTCTTGGCTGCACACTGAAATAAGTAAAATGCCATTCTTCATGGGCTTCTCACCTCTAACCACAGCTCTCTCTCTCTCTCTCTCTCTCTCTCTCTCTCTCTCTCTCTCTCTCTCTCTCTGACACCTTTCCTGTCCACACTGCCGTGGAGGATGTAGTCAGTCAATCACAGGTTGGTGGCAGTAATTATGTACGTCACTGATAGCGGCTGGTAACACTTTCTACAAATTAAAGCGTGAAAATGTTATTCAGCCGACATCATTCATTCAGTTTCAAATCTTCTGCCAAAGTTCAGTCTCTGAATCCCTCGGAGAAAACCAACAGCTTGCTGTGATCTTCTTCTGTCAAGTCTTTTCCGTCTGGTGATGGACTGGTGCTGTGTCTGGCTTCGGGCTCCGTGAGTCCATCTTTCTCGCAGCTCCTACAAAGCTCAGTCATCGAAGCTGTTTGCACTTTCTACTACTTCTTTGAGGTTGATGCTCTGAGGAGGTCAGTCCATGGCTCTGATACAACAGCAGCTTCTGTGTGACTTTTGTGTCATGTTTCCTTTCCTCAGTGTGGGACTTAATGACCACGCCATGTGTCTTCAGACCCATAGCCTTAATAATCGATGGCATAAACCCGTGATAATTCCATGTGTATCTCTTTATTAACAGGTCAAAGTCAAGAGGAACCTGATGAAGAAGTAAGATTAAGGTGGTGTTTATAATGTTCTTATTGAATTATGCTACGATATACGTGACACTATTGTAAAACTAGATGTTACACAATGTCAGTAGTGACACTGAGGGTTTTAAACTCCTGCAGCACTGCTGTGTCTGATCTAATGAGTGAGAAAACCTGGATCGACCCATCCCTAATACAGACGTGAGGAGATTAGTCCTGGGTTAATTACAGAACCATTGGATGGAGCGCTAACACGCTGGCGAACACATTTCCACTTTACAGCGCAGAGCTGGGGGCCTGTATACCCCTCTAACCCACACTAGGCAGTGGGCATGGTGCTCATGTGCAGCTGCTCTACATCAAACCCGAGTTCAGTCATCACAGTCACCTCCTAATCCCCTTTGGGGTTATTTCGGAATCCAAAACTCACACCAGCACCAGACTTCTCTGATGTTTGTGTGGCTGACTGCCATTAAATCCCCACAGCAATGTTCCCCAGAAGAGTAGAGGGTGTTACTGGAGGAAAGGAGAGACAAACCACTGCCGTATGCCCTTTGTTTCAGTAGATATGTTGGATGGATACTTCTGCTAGCTCTGCTGCTCCGTAATGAGAAACAGCAGATGATCTTCCCTCCTGGACGAGGGCAGCGAGCCTAGTTTGGGGAGATCTTGCAGCAGAGCCTCTCCACACGGCCTGTCTGAGCTCATCAGCTGAAGAGTGGGCTAGGTCCAGCATGTTTCTGGCTTCCTGCCTTCCTTCGCTCGCCAGACCTCCATTTTCTCCTCCGTGTTTCCTCCTCCATCAGCAAACTTCTCCTTCTGCAGCAGCACAGTGTGGTACCTTCCGGAGGAAACCACCACCAACAGAGCTGTCTGTCCTTCTGCAACCTTGTGGTCCGGTTCTCTGTTTTTAAGTCCTGTGTGCATTTGGTGGAGCACTCTGTAGATCTACAACTTCAAACTGTAATCTATTGGTTGCTCTGCATACTTTGTTAGCCCACCTTCCCCCCTGTTCTTCTTCGCTCACAGAGCAGGTGTGACGTGGTGGTGGATCATTCTCAGTGCTGCAGTGACACTGACGTGGTGGTGGTGTGTTAGTGTGTGTTGTGCTGGTGTAGAGTGGATCAGACACAGCAGTGCTGCTGGAGTTTTTAAACCCCTCAGTGTCTGGACTGAGAACAGTCCACCGACCGAAAACATCCAGTCGACAGCGTCCTGTGTCACTGATGAAGGACTAGAGGACGAGCGACACACACTGTGCAGCGACAGATGAGCTACTGTCTCTGACTCTACATCTACAAGGTGGACCAACGAGGGAGGAGTGTCTCACAGAGTGGACAGAGAGTGGACACAGGGTTTAAAAACTCCAGCAGCACTGCTGTGTCTGATCCACTCTACACCAGCACCACACCCATTAGCTGCTCTCCAATCATCCACTTCACACCACAACATTCCCCATCACTTGATTCAGACTCTAAAATACTTCCCTGTAACAGATTTGCATTTGTGCGATTGTTTATTCGTCCTCCTTTGTTTTTCTGAGCCGCTGTTAATTCAGATTAAGTCCAGGTTGAAACAGGTCTTTCAAAAAACAAAAAGGGTACAGAAGGAAAGAAAGAAAAATATAGAAAAACCGCAGTTCAAAAATAAATAAATAAAAGAAAGAAAGAAGCTAGGGACTTCAAACAGAATGGCTTTCCAGCTTTGAAGTCTAGTTAGTTCCTTTATGGTTTAAAAAAAAAAAAAAGAAAGAGGACGAGAAAAAAGAAGACGGAGGGCTTGTTGAGAACGGCTCGTCTCTAATTTCACAGTCCTCATACAAAGGCTTCAGAGGATGTCGTATCCGTGGCCTACAAGGAGAGAAATAAATAAGTGAATGAAAAATCATTATTCTCCGGGACCCTCGGTTATAACCCCGTCTGAATACGGTTTGATTCTGCGGTAAATAGGGGGCTCTATGCATATAAGCTGGATCCCGACTGCAGTACAGCCTCGGGCCGGAGGCGGCTGAAAGGATTAAGTTCAAAGGCGAGAGGCAGGGATTACTCACAGATTCAAAGTCCTCGGCCGTGCCCCGTTCCTTCCCAAGAACGACAGGATTTCAGCACGTCCCAGAGGCAGTGTGTGGCGAGATCAGTCGGCCAGACCCTCACACGGGTCACGGCCAGGCTTCCGTCCTGTGGAAAATATGAGATATTAAACATACATAACCACATTGACCGTAGGTGCCTGTCCTATTTAAGAACACGTGGTTTTTGGGTTGTGGTGGACCACAGGTTCTGCCCATTGTCCGTTTTTGTACAACTCCAACCTGTTGCTCTGCAGGACCCCATCATTCTCAGCGCTGCAGTGACACTGACGTGGTGGTGGTGTGTTAGTGTGTGTTGTGCTGGTGTAGAGTGGATCAGACACAGCAGTGCTGCTGGAGTTTTTAAACCCTGTGGACTGTTCTCAGTCCAGACACTGAGGGGTTTAAAAACTCCAGCAGCACTGCTGTGTCTGATCCACTCTACACCAGCACAACACACACTAACACACCACCACCACGTCAGTGTCACTGCAGCGCTGAGAATGATCCACCACCACATCACACCTGCTCTGTGGGGGTCCTGAGCGCTGAAGAACAGGGGGGAAGGGGGGGGGGGGGTAATAAAGTATGCAGAGCAACAGACGGTCTACAAACTGCTCCTGTGTGGTCAGTGGAGCTGAGGGAGTGGACGGTGAGTGTAGAAACGAGGGGGTTGTGTTTAATGTCTGTGCTGACTGGTGTGTAAGTGTATACTCCCTCTGGTTGTTTATCTCATGCCGGGTGACAGCAGCAGGGTGGGGGTCAGCGTAGGGCCACGTTCACATTCTGTAGACGGTAATAAACGGCTCATAATTGCTGAACTGCGCCGATGCTCGGCCGCTCCGCAGAGCGGTGGGCTGTAATTGAAATGTTGGGATGTTTCTTCATGAGGCTCATTAAACAACGCTGCTTGACTTAAAGGTCAGTGTGCTTTTCCGCGTGTGCTGATGAATAAGCTTATAACTGCCGCCGGATCAATGGTACAGTTCAGGATGGGCGGATACACTCATCTTTTCTCTGAAATCTTTAAATGCCAGCCTGTGGACGGCGCTAAGTGGGCTGCCGCTGGTGGGCAATCAGAGTCGAGTGAAAATCACTCTTCTAAAAAGCCCCAGTGAAAGAGATCCGGAGCAGATACTGAAAAAGCTTTGCCTGTCATTAAAATGGCACTTAACCTGAAGTTTTCCTCGTGGGGGAGGTTCGGATAAGGACAGATATAGAGGAGGGGGCTGAGACGGCAGAATCGGTTTGTGATTACACTGCCTCTGCTGTACTTTAACCAAACGGACACGATGGATTGGCTGGGAATAGCATGTTCACATTATTGTGTGGATCTGGAGTCCACCAACCCACACACTGAAACAACACCCACCCAGTCAGTGTTCTGTGCGATGCCTGAGTCAGAAACACAGGATAAAACGAGTCGTTCTGATTCTGCTCCGCTTCTGACGTCAAGTGCAGAGACTTTAGATTGGCCCCGCCCCCTCGTCTGAGTCTGTCCAATCACAGCGCTGGACCCGCGTTTATGTGAGAGCGCAAAGACGAGGTTAAACTCAGCGAAACAGACACAACGAGCGCGGAGAAATAAGAGCACTGAGTAAAAACGGAGAAGAAAGAGAACAGAGTGAAAACGGCTAAAAACCAGAGCTTCTGCTCCTCGCTCCTCACTGCTGTGCGCTCGGGGTCGGGGTGAACAGCGAGCGGCTCATTATCATTTAAAGGAACAGGTGCTGAAAGCGGGCGTTCTGAACAGGGCTGTTCTGTGCAGTTCTGTCGTTTTTGTAACTCCTGTTTTCACGGACACACTGAAGGACATGCCTCTAGACAGTGTTTTTATCAAATGAAGTCTATGGGTGATAAATTAATTCATGAATTTAATAATGCATTTGTCTGTAATGGTGCTGATGACCTGTGATGTAAAAGCAGTGATGTGAATTTTGATCAGAGAAGCCTGTTTCTGCTGGCCATCGGCTGCAAAGCACTTGTCACTCAGTCAGTCACGTGTGTCCAATGTTCACTTCCTTTTCATTAGAAAGCTCTGAGAGTGATTTAGACCCGTGATGTCCTGTGTTTTCTGCAGTGCCGTCAGATCTAGCCATTCCTAATAAAAGAGGCTGCTCCTTAGAACCTGAAAAAACACAGAGCAAAGATTTAAAGTCACAGAGAGGAAATAGACATTATCCAGTGTTTGGTTTAATGGTGTTAAGTTGTTACAGTGGCGTCAGTGTGAACGGTGTACGATTAGGAACTCAGCATGAAGCACACTGCAAGGTATACTGTTATTTCCTCAGTTTCTTCCACACGTCCAGGCACTGATTCTGTGAGAATCATTTGCCGAAGTCGAGATAATGGCTATAAAGGGCTGAGGAGAGTTGAAGGAGAGGAACGGAGGGAGTCAGATGAACTTTAACGCTGCATTTACACTGCAGCGTAGTGAAGCGAAACGCTCCCATTGTCACCTGCTGTCTGCTTTTGGATGTGTCTCAACAAATGGATGTACAGGGTGGTCATTAATATGGATACACCTTAATAAAATGGGAATGGTTGGTGATATTAACTTCCTGTTTGTGGTACATTAGTATATGGGAGGGGGGAAACTTTTCAAGATGGGTGGTGACCATGACGGCCATTTTGGATCCAACTTTTGTTTTTCCAATGAGAAGAGGGTCATGTGACACATCAAACTTATTGGGAATTCACAAGAAAAACAATGGTGTGGTTTTAACGTAACTTTATTCTTTCATGAGTTATTTACAAGTTTCTGACCACTTATAAAATGTGTTCAAAGTGCTGCCCATTGTGTTGATTGTCAATGCAACCCTCTTCTCCCACTCTTCACACACTGATAGCAACACCGCAGGAGAAATGCTAGCACAGGCTTCCAGTATCCGTAGTTTCAGGTGCTGCACGTCTCGTATCTTCACAACATAGATAACTGCCTTCAAAGATAAAAGTCTCAAGGGGTCAGATGGGGAGACATTCAACTGGCCCACAACGACCAATCCACTTTCCAGGAAACTGTTCCTCTAGGAATGCTCGGACCTGACACCCATAATGTGGTGGTGCACCATCTTCCTGGAAAAACTCAGGGAACGTGCCAGCTTCAGTGCATAAAGGGGAAAACACATCATCATGTAGCAATTTCACATCCAGGGGCCCTGAGGTTTCCATTGATGAAGAATGGCCCCACTATCTTTGTACCCCATATACCACACCATACCGTCAAGACGTGCAGCACCTGAAACTACGGAGACTGGAAGCCTGTGCCTGCATTTCTCCTGCGGTGTTACTATCAGTGTGTGAAGAGTGTTAGAAGAGGGTTGCATTGACAATCAACACAATGGGCAGCACTTTGAACACATTTTATAAGTGGTCAGAAACTTGTAAATAACTCATGAAAGAATAAAGTTACGTTAAAACCACACCATTGTTTTTCTTGTGAAATTCCCAATAAGTTTGATGTGTCGCATGACCCACTTCTCATTGAAAAAACAAAAGTTGGATTCAAAATGGCCGATTTCAAAATGGCCACCATGGTCACCACCCATCTTGAAAAATTCCACCCCCCCCCCCTCCCATATACTAATGTACCACAAACAGGAAGTTAATATCACCAACCATTCCCATTTTATTAAGGTGTATCCATATAAATGACCACTCTGTATTTCCCGGTGACTGAATAAAATAAAATATCAAACCAATGCCACCTCTTCCTGCTTTATTAAAATTATTAAATAAGTGTTACTAGCCCACATGAGTAATACAAACTGTTGTAGACACCTTCCTCTATACCCTGTTTAGTCTGAATGTGTCTGTAATCATACAGAGACGTATAGAGGACCAGGAAACCTGAAACACCGGTGATCAGTCTCTGTTCTCTCTGACTGAGATGAGCTTGTGGCTCGTGTCATGGCGCTGAAAGCTGTTGTTTTACATTAGGTTTCTGACTTAAATTCATGTCTGACGTCAGCCCGCGCCCCCACATCCTCCTCCAGAGGCAGGCAAATGGTTTCCACAGTCACTTTTGACCTGGGCGGCAAAGGTTTTTACAAATAACTATATATCGTCTTAAAGTAATGAGCCCAGAACAGTTCTGACGGGTTAGGAATACTCTGACACATCCACACATCCAGTTCCACTCTAATAAAATGTGTCTGCATGTGGAGTTGGAGCTGGTTGTCATGTTTTTGCCCAGATAATAGATTCTGCCTCGGCCTGAAGTCATTGCTATTCAGCGCGGAGCCGAACTGTTTGAACAACTGTGTTCGGAACACAATTCCCTTCATAAATAACTTAATAACTTAAATATAAAAACACTGGTTTCATCAGAGGAAGAGCAGGATGCAGCTGCGGTGTAATACACACATTCCTCTCTTAAAACTGAGGCCGGAGCCGTGACTTTGGGTGGATTATGGGTTGTTTACATCAAAATAAAAGCACATTTAGAGTAAAGTGCCCTCTCTGATAGTAACACCATTGTTGTGGCCTTTGTTCAGTGATTGGCCACAGGATCCCGTCTGATCCGACCCCACAGAGGAGCTCCTGAAGCACACACTGCTGAAAGAGTTAATGCTGCAGCGTCAGCACACACAGGTCAGCGCGGTTTGGACAGGGGTTGCTTTTACACAGAGTGGTGAGAGTGCACATACTGACCCCTGTCCACATCGGGCCTCTGACATCGGAACTGGAGGCTGGAGTAGTTCGAGGAGTGAACGTTTTAATTATTATTATTATTATTATTGTTTTTTCATCCTGAGGTTAGCAGTGGATGTGATGGCAAAACAAATGTAATCTGGGGGCTACCCGCCTGCCCCTGTCTTGTCAAGTCCATCCTGGGTCAGCGCTCCAGAGTCTAGGGGCAGAACATATTCACTTTTCTGAGATAATGCTGCGTCCTGAGGCAGTTTGCAAGTTGGATTTAGTTGTTGGTGATTTGATATTAAGCACTAGGTGGCGTTCTGATATTTTACAGTCTACAGCTTTGTGGCTGAGCTGTTGCCGCCCCTTGATACATGCATTAAGATTAACTGCCTTTACAGTCACCTGGGGCATCAATTTCCCAAACTGGTGTCTTCAGATAGAGCCGTATTTCGAGTCAGAGCTCTGCAGTGTGAATCCATTTCACAGCCAAGGAGATTACAAGGCTTGGAGCTTGAGTTTATACCTGTTAAAACAACACAGGTTTGGACAAAACACATCTTATGATCGCACCCGGTCGACACGGTGGAGCAGCAGGTAGTGTTTCTGTCACAGCTCCAGGGTTCTGGAGATTGTGAGTCCGAGTCCCGCTCCAGGTGACTGTCTGTGAGGAGTGTGGTGTGTTCTCCCTGTGTCTGCGTGGGTTTCCTCCAGGTGACTGTCTGTGAGGAGTGTGGTGTGTTCTCCCTGTGTCTGCGTGGGTTTCCTCCGGGTGACTGTCTGTGAGGAGTGTGGTGTGTTTTCTCTGTGTCTGCATGGGTTTCCTCCAGGTGACTGTCTGTGAGGAGTGTGGTGTGTTCTCCCTGTGTCTGTGTGGGTTTCCTCCTGGTTTACAAAAACACATGTTGGTAGGTGGATTGGTGACTCAAGTTTTCGTAGGTGTGAGTGTGAGTCGCCCTGTGAAGAACCGGTGCCCCTAAGCAAGCTCCTGTCCACTGGTGGCGCTGTTTCACTGAGTTCACTCAAACTCTCATGTTACAGATGTTTTGGTATTACAGTTCAAGTCCAAAAGCTGCTCTAACTTGTCCCAGAGGTACTGGATGGAGTTCCATCCCTCCAGAGGACACAGTTCTACTGCTCCTCTATTGACCACTCTATCCATACACTTTTGCAGCCATAGAATAGTTTTGTAGAGTCTCCGTTGGTTTGTCTGCAGCGCTGAACGGGCAGTGACTAAGTAATTGCTGGTGTGGACTGGTCCTGTATTCCTCGGTCCTGCAGTCATTACACCTCACCGCAGGAGTCCTGCAGCCTAATAACTCCTAACTGTGTGGAAGCACTCATTGTTTTTTTTTAAATTCTATTAATAATCGCCTCCATCCTAATGTTTCTGGGAACTGTGGGTGCACAGTAACATCAGTGTCATGTAGTAATGGCAGATAATTGCCTGGACTCAGCCGTGTGCATTAGTTCGATATGAGGAGCCGGGCGATGTGCGGAGTGCCAATAAGACGATGCTTTAATTAGCCTCAGTTCTGGATGAATGGAGTCTGTGCCCATAGCTGGGAAAATATGGCTTTCTGCCTGCTGTTCTCATCACACTCTGGACAGTCTGCTCCGAGTGGGTCCAGCACTTATTTTCTAAAGCACTGGTCACATTCACATTGGAGCAGAATCCATATTTAATGGAGTAATTAGCCACTTTACGACCAAAAATTCATTTGTTTCTTCATTCTGTGCCGGCCGACATCAACCCCAGAACCAGCAGGTCCACAGAAGCTCAGCAGGTCTGGGTCAGGACGCCGGGGGGAAGCTTGGGTGTCTGCTGAGATGGTGTTAGTGTCCAAAGGAGGTGCTGTCCCTGTGCTCGGTGAGGATCCCAATGCCTGGGGGCAGTGACAGGGACACTGTACTGAATGAGCCGTCCTTCAGATCAAACGTAAGGCTGAGGTCGTCTCTGAGGTCAGTAAAGATCCTGTCACTCTCTGTGATCTCCCTCATCTTCAACAAACCGGCTCAGTCATTCCCTCTCATCTCCTCTCTACCTAATAGCTACTGTGTGGTGAGGGGCTGGTGTGGATCCCCTTTGTGGGGGCTCTGGGGCTCTATAAAAGTGCTGTGGAAGTGCAAGGTACAGTATGACACAGCTTGAAGGATCAGTGACTTAAGCAACAAATCCCAGAAGTCCCTTAACTTCAGCCATTAAAGAATAAACCACATTACACCACTAACATCCACCCTATGTGGACCATAAAGGAACAGGTGCTGAACTGGGCTACAAACAGAGTGAAAACGGCTAAAAACCAGAGCTTCTACTCCTCGCTCCTCACTGCTGTGCGCTCGGGGTCGGGGTGAACAGCGAGCGGCTCGTTATCATTTAAAGGAACAGGTGCTGAAAGCGGGCGTTCTGAACAGGGGCTGTTTACACAGGGGGAGAACACTGCTGTGGGGCTCGTGGGGTTTGGACCAAAGCAGGTCACAGACGCTTCACTAAGAAACAGCACTATGTTCCACTGTGGAGACGAGGGAGAGAATATACTCTTTAAACCTGCAGTATGTAATTTTCTATCTCTCTCATCCTAAATAGAATGCAGTTGTTAACTTGGACAGCCTCAGGAGCATGAACGACCTGTCCAATGATTTCATTCAGTCCCAGTCTAATGATTGACGTTCCTGTCACTCTACTCTCCTCCCTCACGGCCTGCGCAGCGCTGTGGAAATACACTAAGTGGACCACTGAGAATCGTATGGGTAGCTCTGTCATTCATTACTCCAGAAAAGCTTGTTGGAGTTGCTTGTGTCGGTCAGAAACAGTGTGGGCAGCTGTAGCCTCTTGGGTTAAAGGAGCAGGCTGGGGACCAGATGGTTGCTGATTGATGTCCGTAGGAATATGGGGGCAGGGGGTGTGAAAGAACAGTGCTTACACTGTGTGTTTACTACACTATGTGAATATCTAATCATAAGTGGACCATTAGAAATGCTTCAAAATCATTCATTCATTCATTGTCTGTAGCCCTTATCCAGTTCAGGGCGGCGGTGGGTCCAGAGCCTACCTGGAATCACTGGGCGCAAGGCAGGAACACACCCTGGAGGCAGCTGCTCCAAAACAACTTGAAATAAAATACTTTTACATTGACTTCCCAAAAAAAACCCATCTCAATGGGAACCACATTCTTTGTATAAAACCACAACGATGGCAGCACATTTAGGTGCCGTTTACTAGTGTTTAGTTGTGTTTTCACCGGTAGTTGTTTGGACTGAACATGGCTCCGCACCCCAGTTCTCACAGAGCACTTTTACTTGTTGCACGTTCAGCTTTCGCTGGAGATTTTCGTCAGTCACCGGCCCAAGGAGCATTTACACCTCTTCAAAACACATCGAGGTAAAGTTACGAGCTGCCGTCGTGAGTCGGATAAAAAAAAACGTGAAAGCTTCTGTAAGTTCAGGGATTTTATACGCGGTGAGTTTGTGCTGGATTTGAATGAGCTCTATTTCCTGGTGATTGAGAGGTCTCTGGCCAATCAGAGCTCTGCAGGGTTTACACCTCACCATTTAGTGCCTACTCGGCCACGGCTGGAAACTGAAGAAGTATCTGGCTCCAGGACCAGATTTGATCAGTGGAAAAGCAAAAGAGCCGATTCGAGTCGTGTAGGTTCCACGTCGTGGAAAAGCCCCATAAATTCCAGGTCTGAACTCGGGCTGGAGTCTGCTTCGTGGGTAACACTGATTTCTGTTTTTTCTTAATGCAGTCGGCTGAACTCATGCAGGTCTCATCTGGGTGAAATCCACTTTACGGCGGTTGCTGAATAAGTCATTTATACGTGTGCAGTTACAGCTTTACTGCACAGAGAAGAAGACCTTTCTAAAACCCCAATATGAGTTCCTTAAAATAGTGTTCCTTCGTGTTTCAGGCTGAACAGGCCTCGTCTGTGTGGAATTATCTCCTTTCGCCAGTCGTCTAAACAGCAGCCGGCGTGTGAATGGGGAATTTAGGGCTTTACTGTCCTAAAGAGGATTGTGTTTCTCTGTGTTTGTGGAGAACTGTTTTCATGATGGGAACAAAACGGCGGCGCTGCTTTTTGGAAGCATTAGATCAGAAAGCAGGTATCTCAAAGCAAACAGGTTCCTGAACACTAGCAGCCCACTGCTGTCTGATCACGGTGAGTTCAGACAAGACTGAAAACACACACACACACACACACACACACACACACAATACAAATGAGCTGTTTTTAGTTCAGTATGTGGTCATCTGCATAATCAGTGCAGGACTGAAATAAAGAGTGTGTATGAATATAAATCCGTCTGGTTTACATACAGTTCATCTGCCTCTTCTTTCTCTCCTTCCTGCTCTCTCTCATTCTATTACTCCATTCTTTACACTGACCTGACCGACCGAAACACTGGAACCACCTCTTTATGTCTACAGCCACTGTCCATTCTCTCAGCTCCACTGACCACACAGGAGCAGTCTGTAGTCCAACATTTTTCCCCTTCTCTGCCTGTTCCTCAGCGCTCAGGACCCCCACAGAGCAGGTGTGATGTGGTGGTGGACCATTCTCAGCGCTGCAGTGACACTGACGTGGTGGTGTGTTAGTGTGTGTTGTGCTGGTGTAGAGTGGATCAGACACAGCAGTGCTGCTGGAGTTTTTAAACCCTGTGTCCACTCTCTGTCCACTCTGTGAGACACTCCTCCCTCGTTGGTCCACCTTGTAGATGTAGAGTCAGAGACAGTAGCTCATCTGTCGCTGCACAGTGTGTGTCGGTTGTCCTTTAGTCCTTCATCAGTGACACAGGACACTGTCGGAAGGTTGTTTTTGGTCAGTGGACTGTTCTCAGTGAAGCAGTGAACAGAAATGTGGTGTGTCCTGTAGCTGTCTCTGTGTTCTCAGTGCCATTCCACCTTAAATGGTGTTAGATTGTAGTACATTCCTGAATTAAATGGTTCAGTATTTACATTCCAGTCCCGTTCCACCTTAAATGATGTAGCAGCTACATTCTAATGGTTTTCCACCTGAAATGATTCAACATTAACATCAGCACCATTCCACCTTAAATGGTTCAGTACTTACTTTCTAACACTCTTTTACCTTAAGTGTTTCAGCATTTAAATTATAGCGCTATTCGTCCTTAAATGCTACCACAGTTACCTTATAGCAACATTCCACCTTAAATTGCTCAGCAGTTACATTCAGGTACATTCCACCTTAAATGGCTCAGCTGTTACATTCAGGTACATTCCACCTTAAATGGCTCAGCTGTTACATTCAGGTACATTCCACCTTAAATGGCTCAGCTTTTTCATTCAGGTACATTCCACCTTAAATGGCTCAGCTGTTACAGTCTAGCTTTATTTTACCACACATGCTTTGGTAGTGAAGTGCCAGTGTTGTTCCACCTTAAATGCTTCAAAAAATAACCGTAGCACTTTCAAGAGTATTCCACCTTAAATGTGATTAGTTTTAGCAGGTGTTTCTCCTGTCTTACAGCTGCCTCTGTGTTCTGGCAGGTTAAGGCCAGAGCGTGGTGTAATCAGGTCAGAGCTGATTGGCTGCAGCATGTCTCAGGGCATCAGGGGACATGTCAGCCTTGTGATTCAACCAATCAGGACACAGCCAGGTGAGGTGGTCCTCCGGGGACGGTGCCTGGCGCAGCTGTGAGCTGAGGCTGGAGCCCAGCTGGAGAGCGGAGTGTAACTGGGCTCTGGGGGGGAAGGGGGGGAAGGGGGGGTAGTGTGCTGCATGTTGATTTAATTTCCTCTCTGGGTCAGGGATGGCACAACAGATTGACTTTGGGCAAGCTTCACCTTTACGGGAATATCATAGCTGTCAGAAAATGTATCAATTTTTGTCAATTAATATACTTTTTATTAATAATTTTAGTGATTCACAAAAATGGAAATTCTTGTCTGAAAGCAATAAATAAACACAGTCACCTGTGGCTGAAGCAAGAGTAACCTTCTTAATAGAATTCGTCATTCCACCTTTAATGGCTCAACAGCATTCTGGTGTCTGTTCATCTTAAATATTTCAGTATGGATATTCCACATTACATTATGCAGCAGTTACATTATATCATCTTTCCAGCTAAAGTAGTTCAGCAGTTACATTTTAGCACCATTCCACCTTAAATGATTCAGCAATTATGTTATGTTGTCTTTTCATTTTAAATGTTTCAGCAGTAAAACTTGAGCCATTTCCTGCCACTTCAGCAGTTACATTTTGTTGCCTTTCCACCTTAATGTAAGGTCTGAAACATTTAATGTGGATAGGCAACAGAATAAAATAATAAAAATAAAAACAAGTGTCTCAGTCAGCTACAAAACTGAACAGCTCGAATTACACATGAGTTTCTGTGGGAATTCAAACAGTGAATAAACACTTACAGACCATTTACACTTCAGACACCAACAAGATACAGTCGCTTCTTACTCACACACACCGCTCCACTTTAAAAGATACAGTCGCTTCTTATTCACACACACCGCTCCACCTTAAAAGATACAGTCACTTCTTATTCACACACACCGCTCCACTTTAAAAGATAGTCGCTTCTTATTCACACACACCGCTCCACCTTAAAAGATACAGTCGCTTCTTATTCACACACACCGCTCCACTTTAAAAGATACAGTCGCTTCTTATTCACACACACCGCTCCACCTTAAAAGATACAGTCACTTCTTATTCACACACACCGCTCCACTTTAAAAGATAGTCGCTTCTTATTCACACACACCGCTCCACTTTAAAAGATACAGTCACTTCTTATTCACACACACCGCTCCACCTTAAAAGATAGTCGCTTCTTATTCACACACACCGCTCCACCTTAAAAGATACAGTCGCTTCTTATTCACACACACCGCTCCACTTTAAAAGATACAGTCGCTTCTTATTCACACACACCGCTCCACCTTAAAAGATACAGTCACTTCTTATTCACACACACCGCTCCACTTTAAAAGATAGTCGCTTCTTATTCACACACACCGCTCCACTTTAAAAGATACAGTCACTTCTTATTCACACACACCGCTCCACCTTAAAAGATACAGTCGCTTCTTATTCACACACACCGCTCCACCTTAAAAGATACAGTCGCTTCTTATTCACACACACCGCTCCACCTTAAAAGATACAGTCGCTTCTTATTCACACACACCGCTCCACATTAAAAGATACAGTCACTTCTTACTCACACACACCGGTCCACCTTAAAAGATACAGTCGCTTCTTATTCACACACACCGCTCCACATTAAAAGATACAGTCGCTTCTTACTCACACACACCGCTCCACATTAAAAGATACAGTCGCTTCTTACTCACACACACCGCTCCACCTTAAAAGATACAGTCGCTTCTTACTCACACACACCGCTCCACATTAAAAGATACAGTCGCTTCTTATTCACACACACCGCTCCACCTTAAAAGATACAGTCGCTTCTTATTCACACACACCGCTCCACATTAAAAGATACAGTCACTTCTTACTCACACACACCGGTCCACCTTAAAAGATACAGTCGCTTCTTATTCACACACACCGCTCCACATTAAAAGATACAGTCGCTTCTTACTCACACACACCGCTCCACATTAAAAGATACAGTCGCTTCTTACTCACACACACCGCTCCACCTTAAAAGATACAGTCGCTTCTTACTCACACACACCGCTCCACATTAAAAGATACAGTCGCTTCTTATTCACACACACCGCTCCACCTTAAAAGATACAGTCGCTTCTTATTCACACACACCGCTCCACATTAAAAGATACAGTCACTTCTTACTCACACACACCGGTCCACCTTAAAAGATACAGTCGCTTCTTACTCACACACACCGCTCCACATTAAAAGATACAGTCGCTTCTTACTCACACACACCGCTCCACATTAAAAGATACAGTCGCTTCTTACTCACACACACCGCTCCACATTAAAAGATACAGTCGCTTCTTACTCACACACACCGCTCCACCTTAAAAGATACAGTCGCTTCTTATTCACACACACCGCTCCACCTTAAAAGATACAGTCGCTTCTTACTCACACACAGCGCTCAACCTTAAAAGATACAGAGATTAGAGCTGTGTGTTCCCACAATCATAGATGTTCACTTTAACACCATAAATTAAAACAAACAACAAAAGAGAGATAGCACACTATGACTGTACCTGAAGCTGAAAGCAGAGGACAGCAACTAGGAACCTAAAACTAACGAGAGTGGAGCAGGAATAAAACTGATTAAACTAAGACTGATTAAACTTAAGCACAAAGACCTAGATGTATCAGGACTGAAGGAACCGGGACGGAGACAGTAGACAAAGACAGCAAAAGTAAACACCAGCTTAAAGATGTGACAGAAACTAGGACAGACATGAATCAACATCAGATCTTTACAAAAAGAGATCAAAGGAAATACAGACTGCAACTTAAAATAAAGACAAAAGCTTCCAAAGAATATAACAGCGACTGGGACCAGGGAAAAACACGAGATCTCAACATATAATTAGACAATAGCCAGAATACACAGAGTTCCCTCAGAACAGAGCCAGAGTGACAGAGACTCTACCATCACTGACAAACAAACACCGTGAGAGACAAACGAGACAAAAGACTGGGCTAATAAACATTAATGTGAGACATATGGAGCAGTTAAGGAAGGAAGAGGGCATGGCTAGGACTGAGGCTCTGAGACAGAGATGAGCATGTGGTGAAAGTAAAGAAAAAGAATGTGGAAGATGATGAGAAAAGGTGTTTAAAAAAAGCATGGGAAGAGAAAAGCCGACCGGAGACACAGAGGGGAAAGACTCTCCTGGGTTTAGGTCTTGTTCAGAGAGACATGAGCCTTGTCTTGATCGAGTGAAAACCACTGCCAAGACGACCCGGTAATGCCTTTCAGGTTGGACGCTGACACTGACGTTAATGTAACCTTGTGCTGCCTTTTTCACCGACGTCCGTGGTTACGACTGAATGTTTTCCCACATGTCCACCGGAGCTGTTTGTGTGATTGGAGGACGGTGATCGCCTTCTGCCCAGGGGTTCCTGGATTTATTATATATTTGATACACAGTTCTCTACTAGACATAGAAGCTCACAGCTCAGGAGAACGGGAATGAGGCGGGGAAAGCGTGCTAATGTGGAGTTGTTATCTCGTGTTGAGACGCCAGGGGGAATAGATTTGTTTTCTCCGACCTTCTGACCTGGTGGAGGAGTAATTGGTCTCTGGATTATTCCTGTTTATTGTCATGCTGTGTGTTCATCAAGCAGAGCTAATTGACACATGGACTTGGGCTACGTCCCACAGACGCACACACACACACACACACACACACACACACTCAGAGACATGGGGCGTAGCTCTCAGGAACGATTTGGCTTTCTTTGCAGCTGATAATTAACTCTAACCAAAGCCTTGAGTTCATTGTCACATTCGCTTGTTTATGACTTTTTGTTGTTGTTGTTGATGTTTGTTTGGAGCCTGCAGACGTTGATGCAGTTGTCAGGATCCTCCCACGTCAAGAGATCTCGGGTTGAACAGGAAAGGAAGGAGTTTGTTTTACGAAAGTAAAGAAGAGAAAAGCCAAAAATGTATATAAATATATAACTGTAAAACAGCATTGAGTCACACACACACACAGTAAAAAGTGAATCATCATTGTAGATCAGTCAGAATGGTCTGTTTGTTTCTTACAAACCACACTACTCTCCTTCTCCTTTTGGTTTGAGACCCTAAGGAAAGGTGCTGATGCAATGAATTTGTTAACAACAACAACAGATCTGAGAAGTCCTCAGCGCTCACAGGCGTGTGATTAGCGTGGAGAAAACCTCTTGCTACTCTTTGATCGTTTGTGTTTTCCTGAGCGGCAGACCTTGGAGTTTAAGGGGAGAAATCTCTTGAGTGCGTGTTTACATTAACGTGTGGATCTGGAGCCCACCAACCCACACACTGTGAAACAAGTTCACCCTGTCAGGCCTCTGTGGCTGTTTAAGTAAAAAAAAACGGACTTGGGTGATTTTGTTCTGCTTCTAATAACGAGCGCGGAGAAAACGAGAACGGAGAAGAAAGAGAACAGAGTGAAAACGGCTAAAAACCAGAGCTTCTGCTCCTCGCTCCTCACTGCTGTGCGCTCGGGGTCGGGGTGAACAGCGAGCGGCTCATTATCATTTAAAGGAACAGGTGCTGAAAGCGGGCGTTCTGAACAGGGGCTGTTTACACAGGGGAAAACACTGCTGTGGGGCTCGTGGGGTTTGGACCGAAGCGGGACACAGACGTTTCTCTTAGAAACAGAATATTTATATTCTATTTTTAAAGAAGGAAACTACAGTCTTGTTCCCAAAGGAAGACATCGTATCTCCAGTTCCCCGAGCCTCGTTCTTCTTGTCTTACTAATGTCAGTGAGAGAAGGACCCAGAACTGTTAGCTCAGAGTAACTTCAGGTCGGATGCTGTTGGGGTCTTTTCTGTGTCTCTATTGGTTCAGTAAATACAGAGGAGGACATTCCTGTCCCTACCTCAGCAGGTTTCCATGGCAACCCTAATTTGGTTAATCGTCATCGGCCACAAATGATTTATACTGGTCAGGCCCTAGTTTCAGATGCAGACAGAGAGGTATTGACCAAAGCTATGGCTCTTTGTTTTCAAAGCTTTTTAAAGTTTAACATTTGGAGGTTTGACATTTCCACTGAGAGAAGAGGTCCATTCAGACTAATGGCAGTATTCGAGTGTCCATGAGCAGTGGCGCTGCAGGTGGTGTCTGAGGGTCACTGTCTGTGAAGAGTGTGGTGTGTTCTCTGTGTCTGTGTGGGTTTCTTCCAGGTGATTTCCTCTTCCAGTCCCAACACATTGTTGGTAGGTGGAGTGACTGTGTGAAACTGTTGACAGGTGTGAATCTGCGTGTGAGAGTGACTGGTGGAGTGTGTGAAACTGTCCTGTGTGTGTGTGTGTGTGTGTGTGTGATAGAGAGAGTGATTGGATGAATGTGTGAATCTGTCCACAGTGTGAGTGACTGACTGGGTGAATGTATGGAATTATTATTTATTTATTTATATATTTATTGGTTTGTTCTTGTTTTGTACGTTTTTAACTGTACATATTGTTCTTTATTTATTTATAGAAGCGGAGCTTAAAACACAAAACATTTAAATCTCCCAAGTTATAATTACAACAGTTATAGGAAAATAAATATATATATGAAATAGAGCACTTTTGAGGTGGCTGTGGTCAAATGACCAGTGCTATGCACTTCTAGTTCTAAACCAAAAAAGATGATGATGATAGATGCCGTTTCCTTCAACTCTTCCTTACATCCACTTTATAATTCATATGTGTAAGCACTGATCTTTTATCTGTAGGGAACTATGTATTTTCCTCATGTGACTGCGGTCGTCAGTGCCAGGGCACGCAAATTTCACATGCAGCTGTTTTACGGAGTTTTGGCAAAAATCAGCTGGTTTAACCCCAGAGAACTATAGTGAACACAGATTACAGAGATCATGAGCTTGAATTGGATAATCCTTCCCTCAAATTAAATAAAACATGCACAAGAACTGTAAATCGTTCACTCAAATTAATTCATTTTTACCCATGGCCCCGCCCTGATTCTTTACAACACATCCACAACAAAACGTCTATGTCCTTGTCTCCACATCCGTAACAACACCCTTAGCAACACATCCACAACAACTCATCCTTAACATCGCATCCTTGACATGTCCATAACAAGTCATCCACAGTAAAACATCCATAATAATGCATCCTTAGAACATTTTTATAGCATCCTCCACAACATGCCCTTAACCTCATGTTTTTAACAGTGTACTCTTCACAGCGTGTTGTTTAAGTATCTTTAACAACTCGTTCTTGGCCTCACGCCCATGCTGTGGTGCTCATGTTGTGAAATAGTAATATATACACACTTACAAACAAGAGTAAACCTTCACAGATCCATTCCTGTTAAACCACAGTCTTTGTGTCTGGCTGTACTTATTTTCCTTTCCGTTCCTAGGGTTACAGTGCTCGGGATCACACAAACGCAAAACACAAACCCAGGGAAAAATGAACGTAAACATGTATTTATTTATTTCATTATTTATTTTGAAGTAAGTCACCTACAGTGGTGTTCCCGAGGGAGCGCAGAGAATCCCACATCCCAGTCTTTGTTTATGTATGTACTGTGCTTTTTGTTAACGTCAGACAAAAAAAAAAAATAGCTGAATCCTGGGCTCCGTCTCTCGGTTGTTGTGCGGAATAAAGGCAGTGTGGGAGCCACAGGTAGAGGCATGACCCAGGGTCGGCAGTCTGAAGCGTTTGGGCTCTGTTCTGTGTTTTCTTTCTCAGTCCGGATTTTGTAAATCAGCCACGAGTTTCAGTACCGACGCAGTCGGGCAGGTGTCCATCACAGATACAGGCCCCTACTTTAAGGTTCTTAAAATGTAAATTGAATAATGTTGTTTTTATTTGTTTGTTTTTGCGGACGTATGCATCCTAGCTGTACACAACATATGTGACATCACAACATCACATGACATAGTCAACTAAAAAAATGACGCTGCTGTTACATTGAAAACCAATGTGTTTAATCGGTGTTGTATATCGTTTGTGTTTAAACCCATCACTGTCCAAAACATGTCCATTTTTAGTTTATTATTCCCTTTATTACACACAGCCGCTGTCCTCCACACTGTGTGAAAGTCTCATGAGGAATGGACCAATAGAAATGCTCTAAAATATCTCTGAATAAAATCTTTTTACATTGTCTTCCATTGAAAGTTAAAAACGTTTTCCTGTAAATTACTAGTTTGGAGATACGTGTTTTTCTTTGGACGGCAACGATATTAAAAATTGCTCCTCTGTCATAGTTTTGTTACTAACTGTGTGTACTTCCTGCCGTTTACATTTTTAAGATTTCTCAGATCCCTTCCTGAAAGCAAGGCGGCACCTGTCCTGAGCTGTGAGACATGGGCTGCACAACTGTTGGGTGAAAAAAAACAACTCTTATACTATAAACCACTAATGTGATAAAAAATAACAAATGTGTTCAATGTTTTTACTTAAAATTACGTAAAACATGAATTTAATGTCCACTGTCGGCCAGCGTTGGACATGTTTCATGTTAGTGCTCATTCTCAGGGGTCTTTATGTCATTTACATTCATCTCTCACTGTTTAACAATTAGAAACAAACATCATAAGCAATTAATGAGTCTTTTAGGACGTATAACACAAATCCCCCTGGTTCAGTTCATTTTCACATTAATGTGTGAATCTGAAGCCCACCAACCCACACACTGTGAAACAAGACCCCAGTCAGTGTTCTGTGCGCTGCCTGAGTCAGAAACACAGGATAAAACGAGTCGTTCTGATTCTGCTCCGCTTCTGACGTCAAGTGCAGAGACTTTAGAATGGCCCCGCCCCCTCGTCTGAGCCTGTCCAATCACAGCGCTGGACCCGTGTTTATGTGAGAGCGCAAAGACGTGGTTAAACTCAGCAAAACAGACACAACGAGCGCGGAGAAATAAGAGCACTGAGTAAAAACGGAGAAGAAAGAGAACAGAGTGAAAACGGCTAAAAACCAGAGCTTCTGCTCCTCGCTCCTCACTGCTGTGCGCTCGGGGTCGGGGTGAACAGCGAGCGGCTCATTATCATTTAAAGGAACAGGTGCTGAAAGCGGGCGTTCTGAACAGGGGCTGTTTACACAGGGGGAGAACACTGCTGTGGGGCTCGTGGGGTTTGGACCAAAGCAGGTCACAGACGCTTCACTAAGAAACAGAAGTGTGTTCCACTGTGGAGAAGCGGGGAATATGGCCCCTTTAAAGAATCATAGATACAGTGTTGATTTTTTTTTGTCTTCTTGACGTCTCTGTCTCTCCGCTGTTGTGCAGATTAGAGGAAGCAGAGACAGTGGAGATATAATCTCAGTTGGGGTTTGGTTCTGACGCTTTTGGGGTCTTTTCCATATCGTCACTAGTTTGATAAAAACGGAGGGGGTAATGAATAAAGTCGAGATGTTGTCATGCAGGGGGACGCTCCTGCTCCTGGCTCGAGAGGTTTCCATGGCAACCCTAATTCTGCAGACCCAGGCCCATCGCCGGTGGTAATTGCTTCAAACGGATGCATACTTTTACCAAATTAACCTTTATCAAAACCCCGAGACGTATTAATCTTCTGTTGTGTCTGCGTTAATGCGGCTCAGTGGAATCGCTCTGATTTATGGCGAGGAAGGAGACTTCAGCTCGGGGAAAACGGCTCCGAATGTCATCCCTTCATCCCTCCGGCCTCCAGACAGGCGGCCCCCTGGTGACAGCCTTTCAAGGATTGATCTGAGCCGATCACTTTAGAGTTGCCCCGCTGAGAGCGTCTGTACGGCTCGATTTTTGTTATTATTTTAGATGTCTGTTCCCGTTTGGGTGACGCCAGATAAACCCAGCATCAATAGCACATTTTTAAAACAGCCACAAAGCTCGTGTGTTTAAAATCCAACGACCCCGGCCAGGATCAGAACTTTCCTGACTGTATCTGCCAGTTCTGATGCTGATCGTGTGTGTGTGGGGGGTGTGTGGTTTCTCTTCCTCAACAGAGGGTGTGTGTTGGGACCTGTTGAACACTCCGGGCGCCTACTCCGCTATCGTTTTTTGGACTTTATACACTCACTGTCCCTAATAAACCAGTGACTGTCCAGCAGTGTCCGGGTCACTATTTAGCATCTACACCGTGTGTTTGTGGCATTGACTAAGTATGCAGTGCAACATTTTTCTCAATCCTTGTTAGAAAAGAACCCTCCAATGAATTGAAAGGAAAACAAAGAGTACTGGGATCCCAAGTGACTAGTCTGTGCTGCTCTATAAGGGAACGGTGTTGATAAATGGATGGTCTGTGCTGCTCTATAAAGGAACAGTGTTGATAAATGGATGGTCTGTGCTGCTCCATAATGGAACGGTGTTGATAAATGGCAGGTCTGTGCTGCTCTGTAAAGGAACAGTGTTGATAAATGGCAGGCCTGTGCTGCTCTATAAAGGAACAGTGTTGATAAATGGCAGGCCTGTGCTGCTTTGTAAGGGAAGTGTTGATAAATGGCAGGTATGTGCTGCTCTATAATGGAACAGTGTTGATAAATGGCAGGTCTGTGCTGCTCTGTAAGGGAACAGTGTTGATAAATGGCAGGTGTTTGCTGCTCTATAAGGGAACAGTGTTGATAAATGACAGTTATGTGCTGCTCTGTAAGGGAAGTGTTGATAAATGGCACGTCTGTGCTGCTCTGTAAGGGAACAGTGTTGATAAATGGCAGGTCTGTGCTGCTCTATAAAATAACAGTGTAGATAAATGGCAGGTGTCTGCTGCTCTATAAAGGAACAGTGTTGATAAATGGCAGGTCTGTGCTGCTCTGTAAGGGAACAGTGTTGATAAATGACAGTTCTGTGCTGCTCTGTATGGGAACAGTGTTGATAAATGACAGTTCTGTGATGCTCTGTATGGGAACAGTGTTGATAAATGGCAGGTGTGTGCTGCTCTATAAAGGAACAGTGTTGATAAAGAGCAGGTCTGTGCTGCTCTATAAAGGAACAGTGTTGATAAATGGCAGGTCTGTGCTGCTCTATAAAGGAACAGTGTTGATAAATGACAGGTCTGTGCTGCTCTATAATGGAACAGTGTTGATAAATGGCAGGTCTGTGCTGCTCTATAAAATAACAGTGTTGATAAATGACAGTTCTGTGCTGCTCTGTATGGGAACAGTGTTGATAAATAGCAGGTGTGTGCTGCTCTAAAGGAACAGTGTTGATAAATGGCAGGTCTGTGCTGCTCTATAAAGGAACAGTGTTGATAAATGGCAGGTCTGTGCTGCTCTATAAAGGAACAGTGTTGATAAATGGCAGGTCTGTGCTGCTCTATAATGGAACAGTATTGATAAATGGCAGGTCTGTGCTGCTCTGTATGGGAACATTGTTGATAATGGCAGGTCTGTGCTGCTCTATAAAGGAACAGTGTTGATAATGGCAGGTCTGTGCTGCTCTGTATGGGAACAGTGTTGATAATGGCAGGTCTGTGCTGCTCTATAAGGAACAGTGTTGATAAATGGCAGGTCTGTGCTGCTCTATAAGGAACAGTGTTGATAAATGGCAGGTCTGTGCTGCTCTATAAGGAACAGTGTTGATAAATGGCAGGTCTGTGCTGCTCTATAAAGGAACAGTGTTGATAAATGGCAGGTCTGTGCTGCTCTATAAGGAACAGTGTTGATAAATGGCAGGTCTGTGCTGCTCTATAAGGAACAGTGTTGATAAATGGCAGGTCTGTGCTGCTCTATAAAGGAACAGTGTTGATAAATGGCAGGTCTGTGCTGCTCTGTAAGGGAATAAATAAATATATAAATTGCTCTTTAGTACTTTTTTTTTTATCAGAAATTGAGAAGTGCCTGTGTGTGAAAAGTAGTTCCTAGACACTGCATCAATTTGAAAGCCTTATTTGTCTCGGATCCATGAGCACATCTCTTCCCAGCCTTACCTTCATCAGGAGCATCTCGTCTTCCCTGAGTGTGTGTTTTAATCCGTGGGGAATTCCCTGCGGGTCGGATTCGGTACACTGCGTACGCCTGAGTGCAGAGCGTCCTAAAAGCAGTGAGACACATTCGGAGGGGGATTTATTCGCCCCATTTCCTCCTTTAATGGCAATTAGGCCGAGGAGGAGCTGACAGTATTTCACTGAGTTAAGCTGGTTTTGCGTTTCCTGCTGAATAAGCTTCACAAAGTGTGTGTTACTCTACGGCCCGCTCCGGAGCCTTCAGCAATCATCAGCTGAACCAAATCAAAACATTATCTCCTTCGGTTACTGCAGGGGCTCCCTGTCATTTACAGCAGCAGACCCCAGGCCACAGCCCCCGATAGAGAGGTGTTTAGGGGACTGTTAGGTATCTCTGTCTGAGTCGTCAGCCAATCAGAAGGGGTTTACTGATTTGAACCAGTGGAATTCTCATTTTCATTAGTCGAGGAGATGGAGAACACATTCACTCACAACACTGACCTCAGAACAGTTCCTGTTCATGAAACTAATCTGGAACCGACAGGTGCATTTCCAATGGCATTAACTGGTAACAACCAGAAAGGTTTGTTCACAGCTGCAGCTACAGAAAAGTGGGTTCTTCAGTGTGTTATGTCACAGTGGAGCTGGACGGGTCTTTTACAGAGTGTTATAGTAATAAATAAATGGAAACTAAAACAGGAACCTGCTCCGTGTGTGTGTTTCTGTGTGACTTTAACGTGACATGAACTGTGTTGCTTACCTATCTCCACTGTTCTGTGTTCTCTCTGTACTCTCCATGTTCTCTCTCTGTTCTGGATCCCAGCAGACGATTCAGAACCCCACAGCGGAGAGCACCAAAGCACCAATAAACAGGGAACAGAACAGATTTTTATTTGGTGCAGAAGGGCTATAAGTGAAAGCAGACATGGATATTAAGCACAGAAAACCCAAGCACGAGCATGTGAGGGTTCACAATATACCTACAAATAGATCCATAAATCCCTGTCTCTCAAAACTCTGTTCGACAGAAAAGACAACAGGGCCGCTCCTACACTCCTCCAAAAGTTACTTAGTGCAGTTTCTGCAGTGCTAAGCGTGCAGTAGCAAGAACAGAGGCTCTATTCTCACTATTACAGCTCAGTGGAGCATCACAATGATTATGAAACTGGAATCTAAAGTTACTTTAAGTGTTTTAAAAATGCTCACACTCACACATTCACTCACACACTCACACCTACGAACACTTTTGAGTCTCCAATCCACCTACCAACGTGGATTTGCAGACACAGGGAGAACACATCACACTCCTCACAGACAGTCACCCGGAGGAAACCCACACAGACACAGAGAGAACACACCACACTCCTCACAGACAGTCACCCGGAGGAAACCCACACAGACACAGGGAGAACACACCACACTCCTCACAGACAGTCACCTGGAGGAAACCCACACAGACACAGGGAGAACACACCACACTCCTCACAGACAGTCACCCGGAGGAAACCCACGCAGACACAGGGAGAACACACCACACTCCTCACAGACAGTCACCCGGAGGAAACCCACGCAGACACAGGGAGAACACACCACACTCCTCACAGACAGTCACCCGGAGGAAACCCACGCAGACACAGGGAGAACACACCACACTCCTCACAGACAGTCACCCGGAGGAAACCCACGCAGACACAGGGAGAACACACCACACTCCTCACAGACAGTCACCCGGAGGAAACCCACACAAGACACAGAGAGAACACCCTGGATGTAATAGAGATACAGTATTAAACGTATGGCTGCCCTCATGTGGGGGACCCACTTTGTGGAGCATATTTCACTCAGTTGCAGCTTATAGAATAATGTTTAAAAACATTAATCACATCTAAAATATAATATTGATTGTTGGTGAAAATGAGTGAATGACACCTTTAACTATATTCTCAGTCATGACCTCAGGGCCGGGGGCTGTAGGATTAGAGAAGGAATAAATGAAACTCTAACTGTGAGCGTCCACAGTCTGTCTCTGCTGTAATTGATTGTCTCCCGGTGTCTCCTCACATCTCCAGCCAGATGTTTGTAAACGGAGATTCTCCGTGCTCAGCGTTAGGGCCGGAGTCAGCGGCGGGGAGGAGTGATGTGAATTTACAGATGCGGCTGATTAAATCCATCGTAATCAGGATAAATTACGGGGAATGTGAAATGTTTAGCGGGGGGTTGTTTACGGGAGCAAATGGCCTGGTAATAAATCCCCCCCGAAACACCAGCTCCTTTTACAGAATGCCCCAGAAACAGGGCCCTGCACATTGTACAGAATATTAAACCTCCTCCTTCTGAAAGGAGTGTGTCAGCTTTCTGTCTCTCTCTCTCTCTCTTCCCTCATTCTCTCCTCTCTCTCAGGTGCTGTAGATTATCTGTATGTACAAAGCTGCGTGAGGAAAAAGCCTCTGCCGCCAATTTCACTGCATCCAAACACCATTTCACTGTCTGCTGTGCAATTTCCTTTTTTCCTCTTGACACTTCTGTCTCTCTCTCTCTGTCTGTCTCTCTCTCTCTCTGTCCCTGTCGACAGGTGTGTGAGTGACTGGGTGAGTGTGTGAAACTGTCCACAGGTGTGTGTGTGTGTGTGTGTGAGTGACAGGGTGAATGCATGAGTGACTAGGTGTCATATAAAAATAACAGGTCACCTATTAATCCGTTCATTGTGTATTCACAACTGTTCTGCTCTTTAAACGACACACACCTCTCTGGAGTCCTCACAGCGCCCCCTGGGGGATGTCTGTGAACATGTGTGGGATGATTGATAAAATCTTTGTGAAATTATACAACATTTTTCAAGAGAACCTTAAGAGCAGATTATTTTTCCGCTCTGATTCCCGGAGCCTGAGTTATGATCATAGAACCGATGATAAAGATGAAGACGCCTGGAGAGGTTCACATTCAGGGCTCCACTGTTCCAGGACCTGTATCTACAGAGGCCTTGAGCCAATTACAGGATTCGTGAGAGACCCAGCATCCATCCCTGCACAAATCATTATGCCCCACCACTCCTGCACCCCGACACACACACACACACACACACACACACACACACACACACACACAGCCCATAAATAATTATCCTTGAATGTTTCTGGTCTGTGATCATTATCAACAACACGTTATTAAATTTGTTTGTTTGGTGAGCTCCATTAGTGCCAGAGCTGAGTGGTGGAGCCGGGGCGGGTTCGCTGGGTGTTCCCTCTCCTTCTCTTTAGCACTGACCTGCAGCAGAGAGAGGGAGAGAGGGAGAGAGGGAGAGGGAGAGAGGGAGAGAGGGAGGGAGAGAGAGAGGAGGAGGATTCAATTTGCGGTGATGACTGGCTAATAGTGTTTAATGAGCTGTGTTGCAGCATCATGATGATGTTTTCCGGAGCTTGTTTGTGGACAGAGGTGACGTGACACCAGAACCCGAGAGAGAGAGAGAGAGAGAGAATATGTGTGAGAGACAAAAAGAGAAAGAAAATGTGTGAGAGAAGGATGTGAGAGAAGGACAGAGAATATGTTTGTAACAGAGAAGGTGGGGCAAGTGTGCGTGTGTGTGTGTGTGTGTGTGTGTGTGAGGGAGATGAGTTCCTCTCTTAAGACCAGGAAAGAGAGAGAGAAAGAGTGTGTGTGTGTGTGTGTGTGTTCCTCTCTGAAGGCTGGGAGCTGTATCTCTGCTGCAGCAGTAGCTCCACACTCTTCAGGACGTTAATCAGCTGCTGGAAAAGCTCTTAATGTGTGTCTAAGACTTGGGTCCTGAGCTCCAGCCACTGGCAGAACTTCCCTGGACCAGAAAATCCCAGCCCAGCTTCACGTGTGTGTGTGTGTGTGTGTGTGTCAGGGTAAGACTTTTCAACTGCATTGCAAACTATCAGCCATATCATTAAAACCACCTGCCTTCTACTGTATGTGCCCTCCTCGTGCGGCCGAACGGCTTTAACCCCAGGAGCTGTGTGCTGTTCCTCAGACTGTTCCTAACCAGTGAATACAATTAACTAGGTCTAATGTTACAAACACAATGATACATTTATATGAACATTAAAAATCCTGTGTCTGAGCATACACCGAGTGATGATAGCACAACTTTGTGTAAGAATTATTTTTGCGATTTGTGAGAATTTGGGGCCTTTTCCTTTTAGGATTCATTCATTGTCTGTGGCCCTTATCCAGTTCAGGGCGGCGGTGGGTCCGGAGCCTGACCAGAATCACTGGGCACAAGGCAGGAACACAACCTGGAGGGGGCGCCAGTCTTTCACAGGGCGACACACACTCACACCTATGGACAATTTTGAGTCTCCAATCCACCTACCAACGTGTGTTTTTGAAGCATGGTAGGAAACCCACGTAGACACAGAGAGAACACACCACACTCCTCACAGACAGTCACCCGGAGGAAACCCACACAGACACAGGGAGAACACACCACACTCCTCACAGACAATCACCCGGGGGAAACCCACGCAGACACAGGGAGAACACACCACACTCCTCACAGACAATCACCCGGGGGAAACCCACACAGACACAGAGAGAACACACCACACTCCTCACAGACAGTCACCCGGAGGAAACCCACGCAGACACAGGGAGAACACACCACACTCCTCACAGACAGTCACCCGGAGGAAACCCACGCAGACACAGGGAGAACACACCACACTCCTCACAGACAGTCACCCGGAGGAAACCCACGCAGACACAGGGAGAACACACCACACTCCTCACAGACAGTCACCCGGAGGAAACCCACGCAGACACAGGGAGAACACACCACACTCCTCACAGACAGTCACCCGGAGGAAACCCACGCAGACACAGAGAGAACACACCACACTCCTCACAGACAGTCACCCGGAGCGGGACTCGAACCCACAACCTCCAGGTCCCTGGAGCTGTGACAGAAACACTACCTGCTGCACCACCGTGCCGCCCAATTATTATTTAACTTTTTTAAATGATATGTTTGTATTTAAAAGGTGAAAAGATCGGTGGATGGACTAATTTATCCTGTCTATTGAAGCCTTAACTGATATCATTTCTTGTGTAACATCTCCGCTTCTGATGCATTGTAGTGTTTGTTGTGGATGTTTATAAATTCCTGTCTCCCGTTCGTAGCATACAGTGACGTGGGGCGGACGGGGTCAGGGACGAGGGATGATGTTATCGCGCTGCGTGTCTGTGACTGTCCACTTTGACGCAGGGTCAATAACTCGAGCTCTGTGCCGTCCTGCAGTTGGAGAGGGTCAGATACAAAATGGTGTGGTTCTCCGGGGAATGTCCACGCTTCCTGGTTCTGATATTAACGCTCCACTTCACAGCACGATAGTTCAGAGAGAGAGAGAGAGAGAGAGAGACTCTGAACTGTGGACCACACTCCGATTGGGCTGTGTTCTAATGACACATTATTAATGACTCATGTTCTCAGAGACTAAAGGTGACCAAAGAGCAGGATGCTGTGCTGATATTAAAGTCTCTCTCTGGCAAACAGCGGCGGGGGCTCTGGGTCCTGGGTGGGATCCTCTCCTCGTTTGACTGTCTGTGAGGAGTGTGGTGTGTTCTCTCTGTGTCTGCGTGGGTTTCCTCCGGGTGACTGTCTGTGAGGAGTGTGGTGTGTTCTCCCTGTGTCTGTGTGGGTTTCCTCCGGGTCACTGTCTGTGAGGAGTGTGGTGTGTTCTCTCTGTGTCTGTGTGGGTTTCCTCCGGGTGACTGTCTGTGAGGAGTGTGGTGTGTTCTCTCTGTGTCTGCATGGGTTTCCTCTGGGTGACTGTCTGTGAGGAGTGTGGTGTGTTCTCTCTGTGTCTGTGTGGGTTTCCTCCGGGTGACTGTCTGTGAGGAGTGTGGTGTGTTCTCTCTGTGTCTGCATGGGTTTCCTCCGGGTTGACTGTCTGTGAGGAGTGTGGTGTGTTCTCCCTGTGTCTGTGTGGGTTTCCTCCGGGTGACTGTCTGTGAGGAGTGTGGTGTGTTCTCCCTGTGTCTGTGTGGGTTTCCTCCGGGTCACTGTCTGTGAGGAGTGTGGTGTGTTCTCTCTGTGTCTGTGTGGGTTTCCTCCGGGTGACTGTCTGTGAGGAGTGTGGTGTGTTCTGCCTGTGTCTGTGTGGGTTTCCTCCGGGTGACTGTCTGTGAGGAGTGTGGTGTGTTCTGCCTGTGTCTGTGTGGGTTTCCTCCGGGTGACTGTCTGTGAGGAGTGTGGTGTGTTCTCTCTGTGTCTGTGTGAGTTTCCTCCGGGTGACTATCTGTGAGGAGTGTGGTGTGTTCTCTCTGTGTCTGTGTGGGTTTCCTCCGGGTGACTGTCTGTGAGGAGTGTGGTGTGTTCTCTCTGTGTCTGTGTGGGTGTCCTCTAGGGTCCCACTTTCCTCCCACTATCCAAACACACTGGTAGGTGGAGTGGCTTGTCAACAGGTGTGAGTGTGCGAGTGACTGGGTGAATGTGTGACAGGGTGAAGTCCAGTGATTCTAGGTAGTCTTTGGCCAGTTCCTACTCGCCTCACGACTAAATGCTTATAGAAATTGATGAATAAATGTATGAAGTAATTAGTTGATTGATGGACTGATTAATTAATGAATGAACGGTCAAATGAAGAAATGAAAGAATGTGTGGATGTAAATACGGAAAGATGGATAAAAGGATGAATTTGAGAAAGCCGTATGAACTGGTGGATAGATGGATGAAAGAATGAAATGGATCAGGTGTAATTTACCTGTCAGGCCTCGTCTTCACTGCGTGCACTGAGTAACAATCAGCCATCGTTTATTTGTTATGATTTTGAATGACACAGACCTGCTTTATTTATCAGTCATTCTTCCTCCGGGTCTCTGCTGAGTTAACGTCCGAAATGGTCTTACAGACCCCATCACAGGAAATGAAAGAGCTCTCTCTCTCTCTCTCTCTCTCTCTGTCTCTCTCTCTCTCTCTCTCTGTCTCTCTCTGTCTCTGTCTCTCTCTCTCTCTCTCTCTCTCTCTCTCTCTCTCTCTCTCTGTCTCTCTCTGTCTCTGTCTCTCTCTCTCTCTCTCTCTCTGTCTCTCTCTCTCTCTCTCTGTCTCTCTCTGTCTCTCTCTCTCTCTCTCTCTCTCTCTCTCTCTCTGTCTCTGTCTCTCTCTCTCTCTCTCTGTCTCTGTCTCTCTCTCTCTCTCTCTCTGTCTCTCTCTCTCTCTCTCTCTCTCTCTCTGTCTCTCTCTCTCTGTCTCTCTCTGTCTCTCTCTCTCTCTCTCTCTCTCTCTCTCTCTCTCTCTCTGTCTCTCTCTCTCTCTCTCTGTCTCTGTCTCTCTCTCTCTCTCTCTCTCTCTGTCTCTCTCTCTCTCTCTCTCTCTCTCTGTCTCTCTCTCTCTGTCTCTCTCTTTCTCTCCCTCTGTCTCTCTCTCTCCCTCTGTCTGGCTGTCTCTCTGTCTGTCTCTCTATGTCTCTTTCTCTCTATGTCTCTTTTTCTCTCTATGTCTCTCTCTCTCTCTCTCTCTCTCTGTCTCTTTGTCTCTGTCTCTCTCCACCCTCTCTCTCTCTCTCTCTGTCTCTTTGTCTCTGTCTCTCTCTCTCTCTGTCTCTCTCCACCCTCTCTCTCTCTCTCTCATGCTGAGTTCTGACTTCTGCTCTTTCCTTTCAGTCTCAGAGTTGCGTTCCGCTCCGAGACCTTTTTTTTTCTTCTCCGAGGCTTTGACCTTGACTCAGACAATAGAAAGTGCAGAGGGGAGTTTTACCTGTGAGAAACAAGAATAACCCGCCTCTTTCTTATTCTCCTGAGGTTCAGTGCTTTGTGAAATTGGTCGATTTCTGAAGAGCTGGGTGTGAATGTGACACATCTGGCAACCTAATGAACCCAAGCCCATTCCTCCCTCCAAAATCGAAGAGCTTTAAAAGCCCCTCAGAAACAGAAGATGTGCTGATGAAGGACTCGGACCTGGCTTCGTTCCTCGGTGTCTGGCTTTCACTTCATCATCATCACGCAGTGGATAGTTTCTCTGGTTGATAAACACCCACACAGCGTCGTAAAAGCCCTTTAATTACGTCTGTTGAGGCCTGAGGGACGGGTTTAGGGGTTTGGAGATTAGACTCTGGCTTCTGTTCGTCTCCTGCCTGAACCTCCTCGGTTTTACGGCGGTGTGAGGGGAAAGTGCCTGATGCTGTGGAGGTGTAAGGTGTTGCTGCATTGTGCCTGTCCCTGTGGTACTCTGCCCTGTGGGGGTCCTGCGTGACCTGCCCGCGTTGAACCGATATTAAAGAGCAGCACCAGTGAAGTGGTTTAAATCTTGTAACACAGTGTTCTTCTGCTGAACAGAGAGGTCTCTCTTCTCCAGATGATCTCTGAGAGACGTCTCCACGCAGCGTCAAGTTTGAGACTTGTGCCGTGACACCGGTGGGTCCCTGGCGTCCCAGCTAAATACAGGCGTTTCTCTCGCTGTCATTGGCTGCATCTGCATTTGCCCCCCTTCAGTTACTGGGCGCTTTAAAGACTGCCCCGTCTCCTGTCTGTGTCCATACGTGCTCCGCCTGTAGACTGCAGTTCCCTGGGTGGTTGTGTAACTGTTTGCAGTCTACAGTCATTGGATATACTCCTAACGCCCCATCTGTGGTCTGCAGTCACGGGAAGTATCGGTCCCTGCCCCGTCTGCACTGTCAGAGACCGACAGTACCCCGAGGTGAGGCTGGCCCCCCCTTGGCCCTGGAGCTGTGGGGTAGAGCCACTGTGCGTCTCACCACCTTCAGACGTTCAGTTAGATTTTAATGAACTATCGTGGAGCATCCTTCACCTGGAACCTTCTGCACGTCTTTCCCTCTCTCACAGCTCTCCGTGTCCGGAACGCCAAGCTTCCCGGCTCATCCCGGCTCCTCTCTGTGTGTCTGTGGAGCTGATGATTTGCCTGTTGCTGTGTGCTGTTAATATTTCAGGAAGCTCCACTCTGTTTTCTTTACGACCTCCTCCCGGAGTCGGGCCGAGGCTTCTTTTAAAAACCCACAGCCGTTCGGGGGACGGAGACGCGTTCTTGCTCCCGTTAAAGCATCGGCGGTTCACTTTTAATTGCTCCACATACGTTCCGGTCTCGCTGCTCCTCCCGGGTCCACTTTAAAAGCTAAATATTTCATGCGCTGTGATAATGAACAGTAATCTGGGAGCGGAAGGAGAAAAGACACGACTCGCTTTTAATGAAACGTATTGCGATGAAAAATTTAAACGCTCGTGCGTTAAAGACCCTCACGGACCCAGTTTAGGGCCCGGCTCCCGTTCACCGTCGTCAGGGAAATTATTTTAGCACAGAGCTCCCTGCTGTGGGAGAACAGAGGATATGAATCTCAGCAGCTTCTGCTCGCCTGGGAACGCTGTACAGTAGATTTTAAACACATTGCTGTGAGGGTTTGATGGCAACCACAAAACCAGTGAGGTACTGACAGTGGGTACTCTTCTGGGCAGAACTTGGATGAGGTTTTGGAACATTGCTCTCTGTGTGTGTGTGTGTGTTGTGTGTGTGTGTGTGTGTGTTCTTTGTTGTTATTTATGTTAGGGTTAGTCTTGGGTTCTGTGACATCAAACCAATGGATGAATAAGAGGAGGAGCAGGAACACATGGGATACAAGTGCTGGCTTTGTATTTGTGGCTTTCCAGGCACTTCCTTTGGAAATGATAAAACTACATCTTTACATCTACACCACTGAGTCGATGCAGAAGCATAAATATACCTTTGATTAGCTACAGTTAACATTATTTCACAGGTATAACAGAAACTGTGTGTGTGTGTGTGTGTGTGTGTGTGTGTGTGGTCTAGATGTTCATCACACTGTGGGTACCGAATGTGCTCACATTGTGGGGACTTCAGCTTTGTCTCTACAAGGACGTGTCTCATTCTGTAAATTACTGCATTTTAAGATGAAGATCTGTTAAGATTAACAGTTGGTTTAAGGCTAGTCTCCAGGAAATGAATGGAAGTCTATGTAATATACACTTAAACAATGCAAACTAGTGTCACCCCCTCTCTCCCTCTCTCTCTCTCTCTCTCTCTCTCTCTCTCTCTCTCTCTCTCTCACACACACCGTGGTGTTTGATAGCTGTGGTTTCCGGCCTTGTTTTATCTGTGATGCATGTTGAGCTTTGACTCTCGGTAATGACACGTACTGCACCCCCCGCCCTCCTCCACCAGCACTCCGCTGTAATTCCTCCTGATGGAGGGTAATGGTGCTGAGAGGCTCCATCAGCGCCGTGTCTGGGTGATCCGGACGGATCCCGTCTGCCGGTGCGTGAGTGTGTCATCATTACCGTCGCCATGGAGATGGGGAGGGCGAAGGGGTCGAGCCCAGGCACTGAATTATGCAGCTGCTGCCAAAATTCTGAGACACTAGGGAGTGTGAGAGGGTGAGGATGGGGGAGTGAGTGATGAGAATGATGGGTCTTCATACAGAACCAGTCCGTCTTCTGATGAGGGCTCTGCAGTCTGGACCTACAGGTGTGTGACATTGTCCACAGGTGTGACTGGGTGAGTGTGTGACATTGTCCAAAAGTGTGACTGGGTGAGTGTGTGACATTGTCCACGAGTGTGACTGAGTGAGTGACTGGGTGAGTGTGTGATATTCTCCACAGGTGTGACTGGGTGAGTGTGTGACATTGTCCAAAAGTGTGACTGGGTGAGTGTGTGATATTCTCCACAGGTGTGACTGGGTGAGTGTGTGACATTGTCCAAAAGTGTGACTGGGTGAGTGTGTGACATTGTCCACGAGTGTGACTGAGTGACTGACTGGGTGAGTGTGTGATATTCTCCACAGGTGTGACAGAGTGAGTGACTGGGTGAGTGTGTGACATTGTCCAAAAGTGTGACTGGGTGAGTGTGTGACATTGTCCAAAAGTGTGACTGGGTGAGTGTGTGACATTGTCCAAAAGTGTGACTGGGTGAGTGTGTGACATTGTCCACGAGTGTGACTGAGTGAGTGTGTGACATTGTCCACGAGTGTGACTGAGTGAGTGACTGGGTGAGTGTGTGACATTGTCCAAAAGTGTGACTGGGTGAGTGTGTGACATTGTCCAAAAGTGTGACTGGGTGAGTGTGTGACATTGTCCAAAAGTGTGACTGGGTGAGTGTGTGACATTGTCCACGAGTGTGACTGAGTGAGTGTGTGACATTGTCCACGAGTGTGACTGAGTGAGTGACTGGGTGAGTGTGTGACATTGTCCAAAAGTGTGACTGGGTGAGTGTGTGACATTGTCCACGAGTGTGACTGAGTGACTGACTGGGTGAGTGTGTGATATTCTCCACAGGTGTGACAGAGTGAGTGACTGGGTGAGTGTGTGACATTGTCCAAAAGTGTGACTGGGTGAGTGTGTGACATTGTCCAAAAGTGTGACTGGGTGAGTGTGTGACATTGTCCACGAGTGTGACTGAGTGAGTGTGTGACATTGTCCACGAGTGTGACTGAGTGAGTGACTGGGTGAGTGTGTGACATTGTCCAAAAGTGTGACTGGGTGAGTGTGTGACATTGTCCACGAGGGTGACTGAGTGAGTGACTGGGTGAGTGTGTGATATTCTCCACAGGTGTGACTGGGTGATTGACTGGGTGAGTGTGTGATATTCTCCACAGGTGTGACTGGGTGATTGACTGGGTGAGTGTGTGATATTCTCCACAGGTGTGACTGAGTGATTGACTGGGTGAGTGTGTGATATTCTCCACAGGTGTGACTGAGTGACTGACTGGGTGAGTGTGTGATATTCTCCACAGGTGTGACTGGGTGAGTGACTGGGTGAGTGTGTGATGTACCCAGGAGTTAAAACAGAGGTACAGAGATTCCCACCCTTGGTGTGTTTGGAGTATGAAGTGATGATGTGGTAGTTGGTGTGTGTGTGTGTGTGTGTGTGTGTCTGTGTGTGTGTGTGTGTACGTGTGTGTGGTTTGAGATTAGTGCTGAGGGCTGCTGCCACATTACTCCTCATGGTCCGCTGGTCAGACCCCCGCTGCCCCACACCTGCTCCACTCTCCTGAAGACCCAGGCAGCAGTGCACTCTGGGAAAAAAAATCACACCTGCTCTTCCCACGGTTCAGAGCCACCACACTGTGGCCAACCCACCGGGTACTGTCAGCCCCATCACTATACACACACACACACACACACGCCGGTTCTGCTATACTTGTGAGGACCTTCATTAAAAAAATGAAAAACAAAATGTGTGATTGTGACACTGGGGCGTTTTGGCCTGGGTCTGTTAAGGTGCATTAATATCCTATTTGTACTGGTACGCGTGGATCAGACACAGCAGCGCTGCTGGAGTTTTCAGTCCGTCTGTGTCACCACCGTCTGTAACTGCAGAACTACAGAGTGTTCCGGTGTGGTCAGTGGAGCCGAGAGATGGACAGTGAGTACAGAAACAAGGAGGTGGTTGTAATGTTCTGGCTGATGAGTGTACTTGGTAAAGCACAGGGACCCCGGGTAGAGCAGCTCTCTCCAGTCAGAGTTAACAGGCTGGAGAGAGTGGAGATGACGGAGGACAGTTTTCACCGCTCCATCTGTTTGGCTGAGGGTCCGGGACCCCTGCCGTTTCAGTGGGAGTCAGTGTGCACAGCTCTGGGCTACGCACGAGGCACAGTGTGGTGTCCTTATCTTCAGCCCAGAGGCTGAGTAGGAGGCTCAGATGGTCGCCACCACAGAGCTCAGGAAGCCCACTCCTTCACCTACAACACAACTGACACACACACTCACACACACACACTGGCCCAGGTGAGGATTACACGTGTCTCAGAGGGACAGGGGGACCAGGACCAGACCCGTGACCTAAGACCCCCCTCGGCTTTACACCGAAAAACACTGCGGCTACTCACAGGGGTCATTACTGACCATTAAACCTCCACACGTACTCAGCGGTAACTACATTCATCCGTTCATTCATATTCTGTAACCACTTCATCCTGATCAGGGTCATGGCGGGTCCAGCGCAAGGCTCACCCAGTCACTCACAGCTGGGGACAACTTCACACATTCACCCCGTCACTCACTCTCACACTCACCCTGTCACTCATTCACACACTCATCCAGGCCCTCATGCACACTCTCACAGCTATGGGCAATTACATACATTCACCCAGTCACTCATTCACACACTCACCCAGTCACTCACTCACACACTCACAGCTGGGGACAACTTCACACATTCACCCCGTCACTCACTCTCACACTCACCCAGTCACTCATTCACACTCTCATCCAGGCCCTCATGCACACACTCACAGCTGTGGGCAATTACATACATTCACCCAGTCACTCATTCACACACTCACCCAGTCACTCACTCACACACTCACAGCTGGGGACAACTTCACACATTCACCCAGTCACTCACTCTTACACGCACCCCGTCACTCATTCACACACTCATCCAG
The DNA here is from genome assembly GCF_029633855.1 of Hoplias malabaricus. Classification (NCBI taxonomy): domain Eukaryota; kingdom Metazoa; phylum Chordata; class Actinopteri; order Characiformes; family Erythrinidae; genus Hoplias; species Hoplias malabaricus. The sequence goes on from NC_089811.1 coordinate 1,226,105, forward strand.
GCCCTCATGCACACACTCACAGCTGTGGACAACTTCATACATTCACCCAGTCACTCACTCACACACTCACCCAGTCACTCACTCACACACTCACAGCTGGGGACAACTTCACACATTCACCCAGTCACTCACTCTCACACTCACCCAGTCACTCACTCACACACTCACAGCTGGGGACAACTTCACACATTCACCCAGTCACTCACTCTCACACTCACCCCGTCACTCATTCACACACTCATCCAGGCCCTCATGCACACACTCACAGCTGTGGACAACTTCATACATTCACCCAGTCACTCACTCACACACTCACCCAGTCACTCACTCTCACACTCACCCAGTCACTCACTCACACACTCACAGCTGTGGGCAATTACATACATTCACCCAGTCACTCACACTTCAGTGAAGTGGTCTGTGTTGAGGGGGATGCTGTGAGACTGATTTGAGACTGTTGGGAGACTGCTATGAGACTGCTGTGAGACTGTTGTATCTGTCTCCCGTTCCGCTGTCCTCTGTGACGACTGTAATTTTCTCGGTGTTGACCCTGTGCTCCACTGTGGTCTTTACCCCTGTCTGACCCCTACGTGTCCACTCAGACCCTCAGGACATGTCCCCACCAGGAGTCCAGTGAGAGACGCAGACCCACAGTCCTCTGTTTTAATCAGAACTGGCCTGTGGTCATGTCCCCGATGACCTGCGTGACACTGGACACCCCCCCCCCTCCTTCATTAGCACCTGAGATTGGAGCATAGACCTTATTCCCTTCTGTTTGTTTCCACACACAGAGAGAGAATAATGACGGCTTAATGAACACCGTTCCACAGTTCAGAGAGAGAGAGGAGAAACGAGGTCAACTTCGGCCTTATCTTAAATATGTTTAAATGCACAGTTCTAATGGAATTACTTCCCAATTACCCTACTGCATAATATAAAAGGAATAATTTTGACAGTAATTTGCATTAGAAATCTCTCTCTGTCTCTCTTTCATTCTCTCTCTCTCTCTCTCTCTCTCTCTCTCTCTCTCTCTCTCTCTCTCTCTTTGCTCTCTCTCTCTCTCTCTCTCTCTGTCTCTTTCATTCTCTCTCTCTCTCCCTCTCTCTCTCTTTGCTCTCTCTCTCTCTCTCTCTCTCTGTCTTTCTTTCACTCTCTCTTTCTCTCTTTGTCTTTCATTTTTTCTCTCTCTCTCTGTCTCTCACTTTGCCCTCTCCCTCTCTCTTTCATTCTCTCTTTCTGTCTCTCTCTGTCTTTCTTTCATTCTCTCTCTCTCTGTCTTTCTTTCATTCTCTCTCTCTGTCTTTCTTTCATTCTCTCTCTCTCTGTCTTTCTTTCATTCTCTCTCTCTCTCTCTCTCTGTCTTTCTTTCATTCTCTCTCTCTCTCTCTCTGTCTTTCTTTCATTCTCTCTCTCTCTGTCTTTCTTTCATTCTCTCTCTCTCTCTCTCTCTGTCTTTCTTTCATTCTCTCTCTCTCTGTCTTTCTTTCATTCTCTCTCTCTCTGTCTTTCTTTCATTCTCTCTCTCTCTGTCTTTCTTTCATTCTCTCTCTCTCTCTCTTTATCCCTTCCCTCTCTCTCTCTCTCTCTCTCTCCCTCTCTCTGTCTTTCTCTCATTTTCTGTCTCTCTCTCTTTGCCCTCTCTCTTTCTTTGCCCCTTATTCCTCTCTTTTTCTCTGTCTTTGTCTCATTGTCTGTCTCTCTCTCTTGCTTTGCCTTTCTCTCTCTCTCACTGTTTTCACTAATTCTGTTTTTCTTTCACTCTTTTTCTCAGTCTCTCACCGTGTGTGTGTG